>NC_053151.1:3566156-3656231 GCF_016808335.1 Panicum virgatum
AGATAAAATACTTTTCAATGAAGAATAACTTCAAACAAAGAGTGAAACAAAACTTTAGTTTTTTCACATATGTTTGCTAGAATCTAAACTATTGTTTCAAATTTAACGAATAAAAATGTATCAATACTTCTCTCTACATTCTTGGTGACCCAAGGCCTCAATCTTCTACTACTTTAAAAAGATCAACAATATTATTGGATTTATTTTTATTGTTGGCTAATTTATTACTATATATTTAAAAATATGAAGAGAGAATGAACCGTGGCCTCCTAGCGTTCGTTTAAAATGACAAACAATTAATTTGAATGTAGTCCAAATTAAAAAGTAATGACAACAACAAAAGTACTATAAAGTTTTAGATTTATGCAAACATTTAACTTTAATTATAAGAAAGATTTCTATAAATTCAAGTTAAAATGGGTTCTTAATAATCCAAATAATACGATCAATCAAGTTGTTAAATTTTATCAAACAAGAAGGATGAAGAGCAATCGGGGGTAGAAAGAAAACCCGGGAGACAAAAAAAACATGGACACTTGCCGGCTCCCTCCGACGGACGTCCCACTGCCCTTTTATACCTCAACGGAGTGGGGGGAGGAAGACGGGGGCCTCGGTCCGCCCTGGGCCCGGAGCGGTGTCAAACTGCCCTTGCGCGTTGCACAGGAGCAAACAGATATCTTCTGTCTCCGTTCTCTCTCCTCCTCGCTACAGTGCTTTCCATGGCTGGAAGATTCTTGGTTTGGGGAGATGGCGAGACATGACATCTCAGAGCTAGCCCTGCTACAAGAAAAAGGAGCGCAGGGGGAGGTGACAGATAGAAAGACAAGCTTGCAAAAAGTAGACATGCATTGAGCTAGCAATAGATATGCATTAGTTTATAGCACTGTGAATAACAATAAAATACACATTACATGCCCTCAAAAACATTTGTTGTGATAAAAAGAAAGTACTAGCTAGTATATATATGAGCCAACATCGTCATAATTAAAGTGGCAAGTCAAAAAACAAGAAAATAATAGCTTCTTTGGACAATACAAACTTGCAAATCCCCTTGAAATTAAGATCTACCACTACACCAGTAGCTTCAAAGCTCACGGACTACGCACATGGTAGATGTGTGGCGTGAACACACTGCCCTGGAGCCATTCAGGCCGTGTTTAGCTCGCGCGATTTCCCACTGTAGCTCGAAACTATTTGATCCACAGTGCAACGCCAATCTAAACGCCTCGCAAACTAGTTGGCGCTACAGCAGCCGTGAACAGTGATGAACAGTACAGACGCGCCACTGCGTAAGACCAAGATCAGTGGAACGGGTAAATGGACCGGTATAGCTATTTTAGAAGTCCGATTTGACAGTGGGCATATGTATATGTGAGGGGAGTAAGTATAAATTGCGGAAAACGAGGACGGGTAAAATAGTTTTGCTTTTTCCACTAGTCTTAGTCTAACGATATACTCTCGCAGCTTTTAACTGTATTGCACTGTTCATCAACCGTTTACCGTTTTCACACTACTATTCATCAACCTTTTACCGCGTTCACACTGCTGTTCACTACTTTCACCGTGTTTCTCCAACCAGCACACATACATGCTACAGTGTTCTGTAGGCAAGTAGTTGAGTCGAACTAAACGCCCCAGCAACAATTTAGCGCCTACAACTTTCGCGCACTGTTGATGAACAGGGACTTTTTGCAACTACAGTGGGAATTTGCAAGTTGACGTCCCAAACTAAACGCAGCCTTACTTTACTGTCTTAGAGTGTCAAATAAAAGCACTAAAGACTACTCGCATCAAACTTGTTTTAAGGGGGAGCTTTAGAGGGAGCCATCCTAAAGCTCCCTTCATACAGAGGGGGAGTTGAATCTCCCCCCATATATGGAGGGAGATTACAACTCCCCCTATACGCTAATCACGCTATTTGTTTATGATAAAAAAATTATTTGAATTCCGTAACATAATAATAATATGTATTATGGTAGTATAAATACAGTATATTTTTTTTAAAATTAAAAAATGATAAATAGATAGTTAATGAATGAGGTATAGTGTATAGGGGGAATGAATTTGGGGGGAATGGTTGGAGATGATTTATAGGGGGAGGAATCTTTTGGAGTGAGGTAGTAAAATATAGTAAAAAGTATATATAAGGAAAGTTGGATGGGGAGAATGGTTGGAGATAGCCTAAGGTTGAGCAGTGGATGGTCTGCATAGCTTTGACGAAGAGTCACGACGGTCCGCACCTCCCCCGGTCGCAGCAGCAGAGGCGCGCATGACAGGACTCGTCGCAGCAACTGCAGAGGATGCTGCCTAGTCCAGGACTAGGCGCGGCACTTGTTTTACCGTGCACTAGAGGGAGAGACTGCAGCCGCGTGTGCACCATGAATGCGACGAGCAGGCAGGGCTACGGGCTGCCCCCACACGCGCCGGCGGCCTAGGCTGCACGCAGCAGGTGCTCTTGCTTGAGATTTAGAGATAAGGGTAAAGTCTGATGGCAAGCCTAAACTGATGAATGCTGCTTTGTGTACATGCGTGTTCACTGTTGCGCATGCCTCTCCAGTCGTGCTCCCTATGCAGAGGGCCTCATGGGTCACGCCTCAGGCCGCTAGTGAATGCCCGCCACATGTCTCGCATGCCGTTGCCCGACCATAGCCATAGCGTGGCCTGGCACCACAAGCCATCTCGGCTCTGTCGCCGCGAAGAGGCAGACGATAGTAGATAATAGTATACTCTATACACGCAGATAATACATGAACGAAACAAAAACTCTCGCGGCAGCAGGACGCGCAGAGTATAGTAGAAAGACAGCGGAAGCAAGCGGTATGGACCGAGTTGTCTCCGGGCCGACGTTTCCAAACCCTCTCATCCTCTCTGCATCGCCCAGAGGTCAACATCTGTCTTCTTTCCATTAATCAACCAAGCAATCCTACTCGATCCGCCCTTGAGGCCTTGAACAAAGCACGCACGTCCTTGAGGTCTTGAACAAAGCACGCACGTTTCTGTGCCAGATTTTACATGCATTAAACCGGGTAGGTTTAAAAAAATTGTAGATGTGAGGTGTTTTTTTCCATAACCCTGTAAGAAAAATACAACATTACTTCCGGAATGAAGCTAGGATAGGCAGCAATTTGTGTCTCTTCAGTTCATGTCTTTAAGACAGCAATTTATGTGCACTTCTAATATTGGACATGTATTATTTGAAATAAAAATGTGTATTATGGACTTGGTATTGTATAATAATTTGAATTAGGGCTTGTATTATGGATTTGGTATTGTATTATTGACTATGGATTGGACTATGATTGTGACATACATTTGCTTATTATTAATCCTCTATATGAATGTGTGTCAAATATAAATTATGTATTTTTCAACTGTCATATACGTAGAATTAGACATAGCCATGCCAAAAATTTTCATTTTCCACACATGAAATAATCTTGCGGTTTACAACGAGTGTGTGCGAGGGGGTTTTCTTTATAGCCCCCGCGAGCTGTAGTGGTGGATCAAGTTAACCGCTCCTGCTGTTCATCCACCGCTCCTGCAGTAGATAAGGCCGATACTTTGAATATTTTGATTTTCGCGCCAAGGAAGCTAGCAAGAGCGGTGGATGCCGTCCACCGCTCCTGATATTTATTTAGCAGTAACGGTTTACCCCATTCACCGCTCCTGCTAAATAAATAGCAGGAGTGGTGGACAACATCCACCGCTCCTACTGTAGATCTTTAGTAGAAGCGGTGGATGGGATGCACCGCTCCTGCTAAAGAAATAGCAGGAGCGGTGGATTCCATACACCACTCCTGCTTTGCGCTTTACAGCAGGAGCGGTTGGTCCCGTCCACCGCTCCTGCTATGCACCCTTAGCAGGAGCGGTGGACAGCATCCACCGCTCCTGCTATTAGGAGCGGTTGGTGCAGTGCACCGCTCAACAGTAGCGGTGCACCTCCCAGAGCACAACAGGAGCGGCTCAAAAAGGCTCGTTATTTGAGCCGCTCCTGTTGTGATTTGGGGGGCGCTCCTGCTGTGCGTTTTTGTAGTAGTGTAATATATTTTATCATTCCTATAACTCATTCAATTAATAAATTAAATTTTAAAAAAAATACTCTTAACATAATATAATAATAATATATTATCATAGACTAATATCGAGAAGAAGAAAAGCCGTGATTAGTGTGAGATTCCACTCCGGGAGCTTTAGGGAATACGTAGGCTCGTTGGAGCTGCCTTAGGCCGCGCTGGGCTGGGTGTACCAACCTGCCTGATCATGATCTCGGGGCGTCAAATAGGAGTACTAGTGTGCTATGTGCTATCTGTGGCTAGGAATACAAATATTAGACTAGATAGGGACGGCAAGGACGACTAGACTAGACTAAGGCACAACTAATTATTACAAACTAATTATTTTATTACAGTAATTGTGAAAACATCAATTGAGGTTCATAAGTATGATAGCGTCCGGACATCTAGCTACTGCGGCAGTGTTTGGTTGAGGAACGAAGGAGCGGAGCAATTCTAGAAAAATGAATATTCCCTCTAGATGTTGCATCCCACCGCTCCCCGAAAACCATCGAACCTCGCTCACGAGCGGCTCGGTCCGCATCCCCGTTACCTGCACCTTCCACCTCACCCCCGCTCACCATCCTTGTGCGCCGCCAGGAGGTGCTCCGCCGGCCGGCAGCCCCATCTCGCCCGGCTCCAACTGGATCTGCCCGGCGCCTGTCGTCCACGGCCCCCTGCAGGTCCGCCCGCACCCCCTCCCTCCTCCTTCCCCTTCTCCTGTCGTGCGCCGGCCAGGGCAGGCAGACGAGTCCGCAGCACGCCGCCACCTCCCGCCAGATCCGCCGGTGCTCCCTCCGCTGCTGTGTAGCTCGCGCCCCCTCCCTCCTTCGTCCTTGTGTGCGGTCAGGGCAAGCCCCGAGGCCTGGCGGACTGTCCGGCCCCTGGGGGTGGACGGTCCCCGCCGCCCGCTCGTTCCTCCCGTTCTCCTCTGGACGGCGGCGCCCTTCTCCTTCAATCTCGGTGGCGGCGCCCTCCCGGCCGGTGCCGGCCATGGCCGTCGGCCGCACCCCCTCCCCCGCCCCCTCCCGTTCTCCTGTAGGCAGGGCCCGTGACTGGGCGCCCCAATGGCAGCCCGCTGGCCGGGAGGCATACTCCCTCTCTCCATTTTGATATATATTGATATATAAACATGCAGATTGATCTATTTTTCCTCTTTGCTTTGCAGGAACATCAGATTGAGAAGATAACTGCTGTATTTTTCCTCTTTGCTTTCAAAGAATCAGCCTTATCTACTGCAGGAGCAGTGGATGAACAGCAGGAGCGGTTAACTTGATCCACCACTACAGCTCGCGGGGGCTACAAAGAAAACCCCTCACACACTCGTAAACCGCAAGATTATTTCATGTGTGGAAAATGAAAAATTTTGGCATGGCTGTGTCTAATTCTGCGTATATGACAGTTGAAAATGCATAATTTATATTTGACACACATTCATATAGAGGATTAATAATAAGCAAATGTATGTCATAATCATAGTCCAATCCATAGTCAATAATACAATACCAAATCCATAATACAAGCCCTAGTTCAAATTATTATACAATACCAAGTCCATAATACACGTTTTTATTACAAATAATACATGTCCAATATTAGAAGTGCACACAAATTGCTGTCTTAAAGACATGAACTGAAGAGACACAAATTGCTGCATATCCTAGCTTCATTCCGGAAGTAATGTTGTATTTTTCTTACAGGGTTAGGGAAAAAAACACCTCACATCTACAATTTTTTTAAACCTACCCGGTTTAATGCATGTAAAATCTAGCACAGAAACGTGCGTGCTTTGTTCAAGACCTCAAGGACGTGCGTGCTTTGTTCAAGGCCTCAAGGGCGGATCGAGTAGGATTGCTTGGTTGATTAATGGAAAGAAGACAGATGAGAGGGTTTGGAAACGTCGGCCCGGAGACAACTCGGTCCATACCGCTTGCTTCTGCTGTCTTTCTACTATACTCTGCGCGTCCTGCTGCTGCGAGAGTTTTTGTCTCGTTCATGTATTATCTGCGTGTATAGAGTATACTATTATCTACTATCGTCTGCCTCTTCGCGGCGACAGAGCCGAGATGGCTTGTGGTACCAGGCCACGCTATGGCTATGGTCGGGCAACGGCATGCGAGACATGTGGCGGGCGTTCACTAGCTGCCTGAGGCGTGACCCGTGAGGCCCTCTGCATAGGGAGCACGACTGGAGAGGCATGCGCAATAGTGAACACGCATGTATACAAAGTAGCATTCATCAGTCTAGGCTAGCCATCAGACTCTACCCTTATCTCTAAATCTCAAGCAGGAGCACCTGCTGCGTGCAGCCTAGGCCGCCGGCGCGTGTGGGGGCAGCCCGTAGCCCTGCCTGCTCGTCGCATTCATGGTGCACACCAAGTGTCTGCGGCTGCAGTCTCTCCCTCTAGTGCACGGTAAAACAAGCGCCGCACTAATGGAAAAAGCAAAACAAGCGCCGCTCTGAGATGTCATGTCTCGCCATCTCCCCAAACCAAGAATCTTCCAACCATGGAAAGCACTGTAGCAAGGAGGAGAGAGAACGGAGACAGAAGATATCTGTTTGCTCCTGCGCAACGCGCAAGGGCAGTTTGACGCCGCTCCGGGCCCCGGGCGGATCGAGGCCCCCGTCTTCCTCCCCCCACTCCCTTGAGGTATAAAAGGGCAGTGGGACGTCCGTCGGAGGGAGAGGACAGGGATTCCCCATCAAACTTTCCATCTTCACATAACACACCATTGTCGGGGCGCGTCCCTCGGGAGCCATTTACTTGACCGCGAGCCTTGCTTCGGCCTCCCTCGAAGCGTCTCCTCCAGCCTCCACCTCCAGCCTCCACCACACCGGAAGGAGCCACCGTCACACCAAGCAAGCAGCTGGTAATGTATCTCAACATTTCTGAACATTACTCTCCTCCTATTTTTTCCTTCTCCCCTCACTACCTTCCCCTCCACTGTGAAGATGGATGTTTGTCCTCAGTGCAAACGGGAGTTGTCGGACCTTATCAAGGTGTATGATAACGTTGTCAGACCAAGGTTCCTTTCAAATTTGATCATGAACTTTAGAAGCCATTTAGAAGTATTTGTCACTTTTCCGTATTGTAATAATAATCATTTTTAATTTTATATGTTCGAAAGCGGCTTCATTGCAGAGCATATAGCTGAAGCTGCACAAGGATGTGATCCATGTGCACACATGTTGTTTTCGTGGTTATCAAACTCACAGCCCCTATCATCCTCTCTCGTCACAACAGGATCCTCCTCCACAAGGTACACCACAGCTACCTGCTCCTCCACAAAGTACACTGCAGCTACAAACTCAGGTAGTAGGGTAAGAAAGTGGCCAGAGGATGTGGAGAAAAAGATTGTGGAGGTCCTTATCGAGTATAGGGGGAAAACCATAGGTTGCCACGTTCTAATGAACTAGTAGACCTGTTTCAATCTATCCTTCCGCGAAAATATGTTGATAAGAAAAGAATTAGAAGCAAAATACGGAACTTGAAGAAAAACTACGAGAATCTACGCAAGAAGAAGGATAAGTTAAATGCTAGCGAACTTAACAGCTACGAAGTGATGAGCATCATCTGGCCATCGGCTAACCATGGCGAGTGATAAACTACAAGTAATGACTTCTTCCTAGTTACTTTTTCTCCTTTATGTTATGCATTATATTTGCATGGGTGCATTATATTTCAAACAGGAAAAAGAAATAACCTTTTCAGTAGCAGCTATAAATTCTTCTGTGATATTGTAGATGAATAAGAATTCCTGAAAGCCTTAATCTGGGATGTAGAGCAGCACGGACACCTAGGAGCTTAGCCCAGCGCCCATGAGCAGCATCACATGCAGCGAAAACTGCTTCAGTGTTTTCTCTCAATACATCAACCATGTACCAATGTAAATGGTCATGCACCTTCTTTTGTATGGTATGATATAAATAGTTCGCATATACAATGAGCAAAAGCTTGACAGTGACTATGTGTGCTATTATATTATTAGAAATGACCACATGCGTACCATGATACCAGAAATAAACTTAGTTTGCATCTTTGTATGGAATAGATAAGAGGGCACATTGCAAAATAAGAAAAACTTACCAGACATTCTTTATTGAATTTATGATGGACAAATCATTTGCTTTTCCTTGGACAAATGGGACTTTGGAAGTACTCCATGTAAGAGTACTAGAGATCCGTGAAGAAATATTGTAGCCATTCTCTTGGGAAATAGCAGAAACAACTGAACCACCATGTTGTGCTGTAGGATTGCTAGCATCAACACTTAAGGTTCCATCAAGGTTCCCCATGATCCACTCAACTATTCTTTTCACTTTAGCTGCTTGCTGTAAATGTACCTGAAATTATAAAGATGTTATCCCATGATTATTTATATATTTTCTCATAGCAGGACGTTTGCACTGGATATGCCCCCACTCCTTCCCTTCCCCCTTCATTATATAAGAATATAATAACTGTTTAGAACAAATTGCTCACATTTCATAAAAGCAAATTAAATAATGAGTACATCAGGCATAGAGGCCAAAATAGATTGTTTTCAGGAACCAAATAAGCATTGATAAATGCTAAAAACAGTGTAAGGCTACAAGTAGATTTTACAACTGGCCACAAGAAGATGGTAAAGTCAATAAAACTAAATTTTGCCCAAGATCTTCTTCCCAAAAATATGAAAATGGAATTCTTGTTATGGATTATTTTACCTGTATTATCCTAAAAATGGCGGACAAAAGTTGAACAAACCCTTCAGATGACAGACTTCGCAACTTATTTGCTAAGGACTGGCCTCCAGCTGCAGTTAAATGTTAATGTCAAAAGGATAGGAAAGTTTTGACATAAGAAATAGAACTCTGAAAAGAGATAGTGAATGGGTGGGAAATAATACCGTCAGCATCAGCAGCCCTGTCTCCAGTTACTGAATCAGAATCTATTGGTCTGGCAGTTAAAACTTGAAGCAACTCTGCAACTGTGGCCTTGATTGAAGCTTTCATAACAGTAATAAGTGTATCCTGGTAGATTCTGAGAAACGCAGGAAGTTTGTCCTGAAAATACAAAAAAAATCATGTCCTTTCTACATAAATATTGACTATAGCAGTCTTCGTGGCCTTGATAACAGCTCTCACAGATTTAGCAGTAGGTCTACCTTGACATACGTTAGCAGCAGTTAGATTCAAGGTTTAGCAAGCAAATTTAATACGCATTGCAATGCTCTAAAGCTAGCCACTTAGCCAGGGAAAAAAATTCATGTGGCTTGCATGATAAATCACATTCAGTGATGTAAACTACAGTAACACTAAAAGGAGGGGTAGCCATGCAATAAGCCAATAATTATTTTCTGCTAATTACAATATTAACATAATGCAAAACATAAACTATTAAGTTCCACTTTCTATCCAAGTATTCTTTTAGTGGGTGTATTATTGGGATGACTCCTATTTACATTTTACATGGAAGGACTTTAGTCTCTCACAAGTTACAAATAACAAAATAAGGCATGTTCTGTTTGTCACCGCAGTCTGGCAAGAAAATCTCAACAGTTGTGGTAATTGTTTGGTTTGCGACCACACTTCTTGCATGCTAAACGTGTTCTTCACTAGGCTCTAGCTGTCAATGAATCATTTCCAACATTGATTGGCAAAGTGTGAAATTTTCATGTTGTGCTGTAACACCACCACTCTTGCAGTGTTGCGGTAAGCTCCAAAATTTAGGTAGACATCGGCCAGAGTTCAAATCCTGGTGGCACAAAAAAAAACTCGCCGACAATCCAAAAATAGTTGCATTGGTCGCCAGACCATTGGGCCGTGGCCGGCCCAGGTTACAATGCAGCCCTACAGGGTGTTCCTTCTCAGTAATGCTGTGAGGGCGGTCTTTTCTCTGCCGGTATTGTGAGCCTACAACCCACCTTGTTAGGTTTTGAAGTATTGAACCAAATGGAGGTGTATCAACACCCACTTTGTTCACACCAAACCTCCAACTAAATCTCTAAATCAATACAAAAGTTTCTCCAAATTAACAGATTTCAATAATTTACTTCCTAAATAATTTCCACAACATTCATACTTTTTTCTCAATCAGCACCTTACTTTTAACTGGAATGAGCAGTTAAAACCTGATTGCAACTGCTTCTATAATGTAACTTACAAAAGTATTGGCATAACTTTCCTAATCGTAGAATAGATATTCTTTTGTCAAACAATATGTTGTTAGCTTTTGGAAAAAAGATAAGGAAAGGAAATTCTGTAAACAGAGCAAATTCTAAAAAAGTAGCAATATGCCACTTAACAAGGAAAGGAGCATTGAAGTATTATAAAAACACTAGACAAGAATTCATTTGCAATTGCAGCCAAGACAGCTGATGACAGAAGGTTATTTAGTTTAAGATAAAGATAATGCAGAACTAACCGTTCTCAACAGGCAAATAATGAGGGGGAGGAGACGATCTCTGAGAGTAAAACTTCCTTCCTCATCTATGTTACCCTGCAGTAAGATGGTAAACGTTGAAAAAAGAGAACAAAAGGTGCTGAAAATCTATTATAGTGTGAAAGATTAAACGCAACGCTACCAATTTAAAGCATATAATAGTGAAGTGATGAAGCAATCCAGACCATTATTTTTAATTAAAAAACATTATTTAGAGTTCACTGCAAATTTGGAAGATCAAAAGTACTTGCAAGAAAAAAATAATTTTTTGTTCACCCAGTTTCTAATTTGGCAGCATCATTGTTGCCTTTCATTCAATTTTGGTTAATCCAGTTTCGTTTTTTACATACATCACAGGAAAAGAGTAGATACATGCTACAACACGTATCAAAAAATATAAAAGACAACAATATGAATCTCTTGTATAAAATAACCAAATGCAGCAACACTTTTCTTGACCTAAATAACAAATATATTAGCATCAAACTTAAATAGATTTCAACCAAAGTGTAAAACAGTCTATGTACAGACTACATAATTACATATCGGTACATATTAGTGTGGCAAATACAAAGATATCAATACATCTGCATTCCAGTAAAATTAGGCAGCTATAGGCGAATCAAAACTATATACAACGGCAAGATTCAAATTGCACAAATCTCATGTTCTGTCCCATTCAATGGGCTGGAAGCCTTTCTTTTCACATTTGATAAAATCATAGCATCTACAGCTTTTCCATCGGGAACAGCAGCATGCACAAGTTCTGCTGAAAGAATGCTACAAGGATGAATATTACCAAGTTAAACAGCAGTGAACTGATAATACTAACAATGCTAGGTTTATTTAATGGTCCAACATATAAAAGCTCACTCAAATAAATCAAAGCAGTAGGAAAGGATGAAATCCATTTGTTCACGTTGAGATAAAACGCAAAAAGAGAAACACTTCTTGGCTCTTTCTAAAACAAGTCTGTTTATTCGTAGCTTAGAGATTATTCATAACTTCTGAAGCAGAATTCATAATGTATGTTGAAGGCTCAAAGCACACAAACACATATGTTTCCATTTCAGGAGTAGACTGCAAATATTCATGCAATCTAAAGGTCTATTGATCTAGTCTCTATGTTAAAAATGTGCATCATGTTGGGTGTTTGAATATAAGATACTTCAGCAAAACAAACCTGTTCACTGAATCTAGTGACGTTCCCAGCTGATCTTGAATATGGCGAAAGCAGTAAAGCCCAGCAAGTTCATCAGTATCCTGATTGACAACATGAAATGTTTACGTATTGTCATAGTATATAAGTGGCCTATGCAGCATATTTCTAAAATAGCTGGAGTAAAAAAACTAAGTACTGGTAGGCATATGGAAATTTAAATAATCTAGTAAGTTTGATTCATTGTCGCACTGGATATCTAGTTGATGTATCAACACTGCATTGTATTAGATGAAGCTAAACAAGTTCAGTAACTTACTAGTAAATTTTGCAAATCATCGATGACATCAAGGGCACCAGCACAATCTGCTGCTACAACAAGCTGCAATGTTCAAAAAGATAAATGAATGAAAGCAGAGAAAAAACTACCAAAAATTGAAAAATTAAGATAGGTCTGTTGCAGTAGTTGCAAGATTTGGTACAACTTTCCTTGCTGTCACCCCAAGTCTAAACTCTAAACTATGACCAGGAATGCAGGGACTGCCAATTCAAAAAATATATATGACATCTCATATTCTATACAGGTGATCTGGCTGACATTGATGAGAATGATGATGTTCAGTTCACTAGCAAGAGCTAATGCCATTGTCTACAGTTGTGTCAGGAATCCCATGTGTCAGTCACTATTTTACAGTGCTCCAAAGTGGCCATGCAAATAGCCTTGACATGTACTCGTTTAGGCCCCTTCGAATTGATAATTCAACAACCCCCAGATCATGGGCTTATAGCTCCCACAAAACAGAACCATCATAACTTTTCCATAAGCAACAATAACTAACGGAATTGAATATCCCATCAATAACAGTTCACTTCGTCTCTGCATTTTTCTCATATACCACTCAAATGGGTTACCATATTTTATTCCATGTCAAGCTACATTTGCCGTTTCACATTTGTAATGGATGCACGAATATAAGATGACTGCTGCCATTCCAGACAGCTAGCTACATTACTAATCACGAACGAGATACATCAGCAAGAAAATGTTGTCTGGAAAATGCACTAACCAACTTGAGCGCAGCAAGCGCCTGGCTGACGTAGAGGATGACAGTAAGCTTCTGCTGCAGTTCCACAAGGTTCCCACGCGTGGCATTGAGCTCCTGCACCTGCCTTGCTGCCACAACAAGATCCCTCGTGAGCACCCGGACCACCTCCCTGAGCTCGCGAATCCTCCCTACTGCCGTAACAATCTCGCCGTCGAGCCCCCGCAGCCGGCCCTGCGCCTCGTAGAAGGACTCAAACCGCAGCGCGATCTCCCGCACGAGGTGCGCCTCCACAACGTCGAGATGCTGTCCGAGGCGCTCCTGCAGCCCGTCGTCGTCGAGCGGGCAGGCTGCCTGGAACGTGGGCCCGTCCTCGAGCGCGAAGTCCTCCTTGAAGAAGAGCGCGGGCACCTCGCGGACGGAGGAGGCAGCAGGGGCGCCCTCGGCGTCCGAGGAGGCGGCGAGCTCGGCGGTGGCGTGGAGGCGGATGTCGGCGAAGCGAGCGTAGGGGTCGGAGACTGCGGCAAGGTAGGGCGCGAAGTCGGCGCCGGTGACCTCGCAGGGGTGCGATGGCGGCGTGGGAGCTGCTTTGGGGAGAGCGATGTTGGGGGGCGGCCAGGGCAGCCAGGAGTAGGAGGCGGCGGCGGCGGAAGGGAGCGGGTTGTTGAGGAGCGCGGTGATGGACTGCGGGACGCCGCCGGGGGGCCCAGCGGAGGTGGGGGAGTCGGTGGAGGAGGAGACGGAGGCGGTGCGGAGGGGCGGGCGCGACGCCATCGCGGTGGCGGTGGTGGTGGCGTCAGCGGATGGGAGGAGTCATGAGGAGATCGAGATCTGGGAGGCGCAGCGGCAGCGAAGGCAAGCTCGGGTGGGATGTCAGATCTGGTGGTGCCTCGAGGAAGGGGAGAAGAGAGGGAGCCAGCAAGCGTCCATGCTTTTTGTCTCCCGGGTTTTCTTTCTACCCCCGATTGCTCTTCATCCTTCTTGTTTGACAAAATTTAACAACTTGATTGATCGTATTATTTGGATTATTAAGAACCCATTTTAACTTGAATTTATAGAAATCTTTCTTATAATTAAAGTTAAATGTTTGCATAAATCTAAAACTTTATGGTACTTTTGTTGTTATCATTATTTTTTAATTTGGACTACATTCAAATTAATTGTTTGTCATTTTAAACGAACGCTAGGAGGCCACGGTTCATTCTCTCTTCATATTTTTAAATATATAGTAATAAATTAGACAACAATAAAAATAAATCCAATAATATTGTTGATCTTTTAAAAGTAGTAGAAGATTGAGGCCTTGGGTCACCAAGAATGGAGAGAGAAGTGTTGATACATTTTTATTCGTTAAATTTGAGTCTGGAGACAAAGATAAAACAATAGTTTAGATTCTAGCAAACATATGTGAAAAAACTAAAGTTTTGTTTCACTCTTTGTTTGAAGTTATTCTTCATTGAAAAGTATTTTATCTCTTCTGCACAAAGCTTCTATACGGAAAGAACGTGTTGATTCCTAAGAAAAAGTGAGCTTTATGTAAAATAAAACTGTAATTCTACCCTTAAATTTGTTGAAATATAACAAAACCAACATATAAGTAAAATCCATGATTCTTCAAGCTAGGGTCAATGAAGAAGTATCAAATAAATCCTTACTTTATGAAGTTGTTTAAATGTATAATATTTAAGCTCGATGACCATAGCAATCATGGGTTAGTATAAATTTACAGTATTATACTTAGAGATGAAATAAAAATAAAATCCTACTACCAAAAAAATACTGCCCTCACTTATTCGCTTTGTTCGCTTAACCTACTCAACAAAATTCTGGCTTGATTTACACCAGCAAACTATTGTTGTTGATTCAATCTACTCCCTAATAAGCTTTGTCTTTTTTATTCTATTTTTAAAATTTATGAGATGTCTTATAATATAATGTTTCCGTAAATCGAGCTATAAATTAAAATAATCAAGCTAGTTAACTACACAATGATATGTTGACTAGTTGTAACATACAAGTATGCAAAAGATCTGAGATGAAAATTGTACCAGGAATAAGCAAGCCGGTTGTTGTAACATACTCTACCCAAGGCATGAGCATCGACGCAGGCAACTGTAGCAAGTAGCAATTATCGATCTGAGACCTTTGGAAATTAAAGCTGAGCTCAAATAAAGCAATTGTAGCAGGACAGAATATTTACAGAGAGATCAGCACTAGCACTCTAGCAGTACAAGGAATTCAAGAAGAAGGTTCTGATGAGTGCTCCTTAACTATTACTCAAGTTAATCCCTGCGGAACTCTGAAAATTAAAGCTGAGCTCAAATAAAGCAATTGTAGCAGGACAGAATATTTACAGAGAGATCAGCACTAGCACTCTTAGTAGTACAAAGAATTCAAGAAGAAGGTTCTGATGAGTGCTCCTTAACTATTACTCAAGTTAATCCCTGCGTGATCCCTGAACTGAACATCACAATCACTCAATGAGGATGAATAGGCCATATTCCATAAGCTGAGACGACAAGGAATAACACGTACGACAGATCAAACAAACAATAATGACGGGATGAAAGAATTACTGATTACTAGTTTTTGTCTTTCAAAGTACTTATACTACTAGTTATAAACATGTATCGCGAAAGAAAAGAAGAATCTCGGAGACATTGCAAAAGTGTAGGCACCATAGCCACGACAATTAACAATAATGTAAAGAAGAAATTATTGAATACCTTCTTATTCTTATTGTAATCATCTTTCCAATTACCAGCTGCGTAATGTAAAGAAGAAATTATTCCAATACCTTCTTATTCTTATTCTTAACAATAATGTAAAGAAGAAATTATTGAATACCTCTGCGTAACCAATTGTGCTTTCTCACTTGTTTTGATATGCCATTTTCTGTCCTTTTTCTTGTTCGACAATCTGCGCAGAGGTGAGATAAATTGGAAGCATAAAAAAGGAAAAAATGATGCCATCCAAGAGTTAAACAGAGGACAGGAGGAGCAGAGGAAAGAGGAGAAGAGGTAGGGAGCAGAGAAGAGGAGAGAGGATCGGAGAGCAGCACGAGGACTGACCTTTGGCCTGGCCGGTGGCCGGCGGGAGCAGACACCGGGGCAGGAGAGGAGCGCTCGGCGGGGAGGGGAGTGCCCGGCCGGGAGGGGATGGAAGCGCCTGGCGGGGCGGGGAGACCAGCGGGGAGGAGCTGTGGCACCCATGGCAGGTAGTGCCACAGCTGCCGCAGCAAGACGGCCAGCCGAGGCCCTGGCATCGCCCTGGCGCGAGCACGAGCGTGGGCATGGGCGAAGTCACGCCAGCGAGACTTGCGGATCCGGGAGCGGGCGAAGGGGGTTCGTACTTGTGGCGCCAACGAGGCCGCAGCGAGCTATGAGGAGGGCGACCCGGGAGGTCTTGGGGGCGGGCGAAGGGGGATTCGTACCTGTGGCACCGGCGAGGCCGCAGCGAGGGGCGGGGGGGGGGGAGAAGGGGGTCGTACCTGCGGTGCCGGCGAGGCCGCGACGAGCAACGAGGAGGGCCAGCAGGGAGGAGGAGGATCACCGGAGAGGTAGATCCACGAGGTGGCGGCAGCCATGCGTGTGGGGAGCGAGCCCTGGAGCAGCGCACAATGGTGTCGCCCTGGAGCAAAACCCTAGCCCGGTCGTCGGGGGAGGAGATGGTGCGAGATCTGGCGGCGCTGAGTGAGGGGATGCAAGGGCGGGGCAGCGCACGGCAGTTTTGGGCCACGTGAGGATCCCATGTCCGGCGCCGGCGCCGCCAAGGATAACGCCACCACGGTGAGGAGGAGCGGCTGATGCGGGGTAGGGGAGCTGTGGAGAGTACAGAGAATGAGAGGAGAGAGGACGGGGGTGGAGGAGCTGACCCGGATGCGTGCGCAACGCGAGAAATTAAATGCAGTTGATATAATGTTCGGGTCCGGGCATCCCTACGATGGGAGACGCGTTAAAACGCGTCTACATCATATTTTTGGATACGTGGTTTCTAAACCTGCGTCTCCTATTATGATACTAGCCACTGATGCCCGCGCTTCGCTGCGGGTGACCAATTAGTATACCACAAAACCCTAAAAGTCATATATATATATATATATATATTATCTGAAGCTATGTTGGAATGCGGTAGGTTTGGCTAACTCGTATAATACACGAAAGCATCAACTGTCATAACGGTTGTCCATTAAGCATGAAGTAGGTGTGAGGCTATTACATTATAGGCAGAAAGATCTTGTACTACATGGGAGCACATATCCCTTACACGAGGGTTTACACAAAGTGAAGTAATTTTCACTTCCCTTAGTGTAAAGGAGCTAGCTAAAACTAAATCTAGAATTCTAAATTCGGACAGTAGCTTCATTCCCTTGGATCTTCGAGTGCCTAGCTATATCATTCATTTAAGGATGAAGGGCCTTCTAATGGGATGAGAGGAAGACCAACTTTGCTCTCTGCCGGTGGCTGATTTTGCTGGAGGACTTCTTCCTTGGTAGGCTCCAGGTCTGAAGCCTCCTCAGAGACCTCTGTAGGCGAAGGTGCTGGCTGGGTCTCACCAAACTTCTTTTTGGCGTTATCCATGGCTACAATTGGGATTCCATCTTGCACATCACACTCTTTGCCACCCAATATGAGAGCCCTTCTTTTCACCCGAGTGACTAGGTAGGCATCTTTTAATTCTTGTGCATGGCGGTCATCGGCTTGCTTTAAGGCTTCAATTGCAGCGATCTCACGACTTTCAGATATGGTCACTTGGGCCTTGGACTCAGCAAGCTGCACACGAAGTTTCCTGATCTGCTTCTCTGCTTCTTCTGCCCTGTGGTTGCACTCCTTGAGTTTGGTTGCTTGTTTATCATATTCCTCATCTAAGGTGAGCAAGTACCTTGCCATGAACCCTACAGTTGGGTTATCTTCTCTTAATTCACAACCTTCTAGGGTCTTCATCCGAGTAATCCATATTGGGCGGTTCCTTACCAGAGGCGGAAAATACCGCATTGGCGTACGACAGATTGGCTTCTCATATATCTGGCATAGGTACCTCAGAGCCTTACGGGCAATAGCTTGGTAGGTGTCCTCAAACCGGAACCCTGTGGTGGTAACTGACCATGGCTTTATGTCAGGGAAGTCTTTACTTGCTCCGATATAGATAGTCACTTCACATCGTTCTATGCCATACTCCTCGTACTCTCTTCCCATGTACTCCGGGTGGTCCAAAATACCAAGCCTTGCCATGGTGCTGTACAAGAGCTTGGGGAAACCTTCTTTGTTCAAGCAATGGCTGGTGACCCATCCTTCTCCTTCCATCTACCACAAAAAGGAGGAGGTAATCATTTCTGGACATGAGAGGAAGGTATGAATTTCTAGGTGGTGCTCACAAGCTACTTACCTTGCTAAGGGTGCTGGCGGAGAGGGAGACCACCTTCTTCACCAGATCAGAGTTCTCCAAGAAGATTGGATGGATGAAGAAAGTGAAGGATCATGGATCAATGGGAAGGTAGTGGAGCTATGGGAGCTTCAGCGTGGGGAAAAGAGTTCTTTGGTGTCATATTTTATTGGTAAGAGGAGGGAGTAGCCAGCAGCTCCTGGCCCATATTCAATGGCACAACTGTGGGCTCATATGCCAACTGGTCAAAGGGGCAACAGAGCTAGGTGTGTTGTGTATTGGGATGGGGTTGTTGAGGTCACAAGCAGTCTGTGGTGGTCGGATGCAAGTACGACATGCCCCGTGTTTCATGGGCAAGCATCTGCCTGTGTGCAACATGCACAAGTCGAAATGGAATGAGGCAACAAGAGTAAGGTGGAAATAGAATTGGTGGAGGAAGCCGGACTACCTTATGCCGACATGCTCTCATGCAGACATCCTCTCATGCCAACTGTCAGTGTGACAGCATGCATAAAGGGGTAGCAACACGCGTAAAAGGGTAGCAGAGATAGGTGCATCATGTAGTGGTGCATGACTTTTGAGTCGACAAGGTGGCGTATGGTGGTCAAATCCAAGCCCGGCATGCCCCGTGTTTCACGGGCACGCCTGTGCCTATGCGCAACATGCATAGAAACGAGGCAAGAAGAGGGAGGTGGAACCAAGACTGGTTGGAGGGAACTGGGGTGGCCTAAGTCGACACTCCCTCATCTTGGATATCATTGCGCCGCATGCTATTAACGGCACAAACTGGTTGCCACTATGGTGCAGATTGCAAAAGACAGTAGGCACGGGTAAAGGAGTAGCATAGTTAGGTGCGTCATGTAGCGGTGTGCAGGTGTCGAGGTGACAGGGTACCAGTGGTGGTGGGATGCGAGCCTGGTGTGCCCGTGTTTCATGGGTACCAGTGGTGGTGGGATGCGAGCCTGGTGTGCCCGTGTTTCATGGGCACGCATGTGTCTGTGTATGTGGTGGAATGGGAAGGAGGCAAGAAAAGGGAGTTGGAACAGAATTGGGCAGAGCAGGTTAGCTGTAGTAAAGAGGCTGGGGCTCAATCAATTTTTCAGAGACCATGCATGCTCTACTGATTTTTGGTGTTTTAGGGTCCAACAAATCTACACAGCTATATCTATGAACTCTATTCTTGACTTCCCTATGTTTCGATCCCCACATCCTACGCAGTAAAAATGTAAAAGACTCCATTTCCTCAATAACTGAACGCCGTTCTAGCAAATCGCTACATACACCGTTAGTAATTTAAAGTTCAAGGGGTTATTTTGTGGTCCTTTTTTAAAATTTTGTGTAGGCAAAGTGCTATCAGTGTCCATGGTTAACTATGGTTATCTGATTGTTCCATCTCCAACCTCTCGCGTCACTTGATGCCAACACAATTTTTATTTGGTCCAAAACCTATGTTGAAAAGGTTGGCTATAAACGAAAACTTATCGTATTCATGGGATGAAAGTGCACATAAACTATTTTGAGTTAAACATGAGATAAACAAAACATGCAGTCTGTGCCTATATTTATTGTACTTATCTACCTAGTTAGGCAACCGTGTATGAAGTATAAATGCCTATGATGGCATCGCATGCAATAAAATCTGTAGATCTAGTGACCTGTTACCGTATACCCGGATTTCTATTATTGCTATAACATCTACCGGTAAACTTAAGGTCCATGGGTCCTAAAACACCTTTCTTTTCCTCATTGCACCCACCCTTCGCTCTTTGTATAACATGGCCTAGTGAACCCACAGGCCACTGTACTAGAAGCACTTTCTCCTTCCTCTCCCCACTCCATCTCGATATCTGTTTCACCATATATTGCATCTTTGATGTCGATGTTGTCGATTAAGCCAGTGGTGATCATGGGTGCTACTGGTACAGGAAAAACCAAGCTATCAATTGATGTATCCAAGGTGATCAGCGGTGAAGTGGTAAACGCCGACAAGATGCAGATCTATTCTGGCCTTGACATCACCACCAACAAGCTCTGCCTAAATGATCGACATGGTATTCCTCATCACCTCATCGGGGCCATTTCGGCAATTACCGATGATGTTTCTATACCTCTCTTCTGATCTGCTGCGACCAAAATTACTGAGTCTATTGTTAGGCGGGGTCACATACCAGTTCTGGTAGGTGGATCGAACTCACTAATCCATGGATTCCTTGTTGACAAGCTTGATGCCTCCCTCATTGACCCTTTTGCAGTAGAGAGTTACCGACCAACTTTAAGGTTCCAAAGCTGCCTTCTATGGATCCAGTGTGATGAGGTAGTCCTCAAGAAATACCTCAGTCATCGGGTTGATGATATGGTTGATGCTGGTTTGGTCAAGGAACTGAAAGAATATTTTGATTCTGTATCAATTCATGAGTCTGTTGGTTACAGCGGCCTGGCTAGGGCAATTGGTGTGCCCGAACTAAGAGAGTATTTTGCGGGATGCAAGAGCCTCTGTGATTCTATAAAAGAGATGAAATCCAATACACAAGCTCTCGCAGAAGCACAGATCGCAAAGATTAGACATATTGTGGATATTTGGGGTTGGCCTGTCTATTCTCTCGATGCCACTGAAACCATATGCTCGCATATCACTAGATCAAACCATACTGCCACGACCATAGCATGGGAACGCGATGTGCGCCGCCCTGCACTTACTATTATAAATGAGTTCTTGGGTAGGTGATGCCTATGCGGATGTTCATGTGGTTGCCAAAAGGCACTAATACAAGAACTACGTTCACTATTAGTGCCTGAGTGTGTTGTAGTATGATTGACTGAAGCATGGATGGCTATTTTAGTATCTCTGCTTAGATTTGCACCAGCACTGGCCTTGAAAAACTTCTGCTAATGTTTTTTGTATGTATTGATGCCAGTGACTAATATATGTCATGAGATGCTGCACATCATGGTTGTTTATTATTCACTACAAATTGAACCTCATTTCAACTCGAGTGTGGTTCATACGACAGAAGTTGCCATCTTTGTTTATACATTTCTGCTCAGTTTCCATGGTGGTGAGGGCCTCTGTACTTGGTAATATACACAGGTGAGTTTTACCTATTGTATAAATAGTGGGTGACCCGAATTTTGCCAATTTTTTTATTTGGCTTTGGTAAATCGTGCCAATGCTATCTATGCCAACAAATACAGACAGGGTAAGCCATGGCAGTGCTATGTATGCCATTTCTGAATATATACTTTACTCCCTCCGTCCATGAAAGAAGGCAATTCTAGCATGGTTCACTCAGAACAATACATAGATAAAATGACACATGTGTTCTGAGTATATCCTCTGAAACGATGGCTCGAACACCAAAGCGAATGATTTGAAGTTGTGCACTATAATAAAATACTGCACTAAACAATGACTAAATTAATGCTTTTCCGAAGCATATGTTGCTCCACACAACAATACTTTAAAGGGAAGATAAACTCAAACACCAAATCATCACATCACTATGGGAAGCTACTGAAAATATCCACGAAAAAGAGAACGCAAAATTCAAACTCCCATCAGCTTCCCTTCCTTGTTTGGCCTATAAAAGGGTGCTGGCCAAAGCTTGCACGCCAGTCTCTTCTTCCATTTAGCACCCGTGACTTTAGATCTTAGCCAAGCACCTACGTGATCCATTCATTAGTTGATCCCATGCTACCAAGTCGATATGTATGCTAGAGTTGCATTCTTTTGTGGGCAACTTTCAAATCCTAAAATTGCATTCTTTTGTGGACGGAGGAGTAGGTGCATACAGAAATAAAAGTTCGGTTCCATAAACCCTAGGTACCTGGTAGGCATAGGCTGGTCATCAACACAGCACTAGGAGAATAATATAGTACGTGGGTACATTTGATTCAAAGGCTAACTAATTAACTAAGTCCATATACAGCGGCTGCCTAATGTTTAGCTGGGTATTCGGGCGAGGCAGCGGTAGCTTAAGTTCTTATGTGCACAGATCAGGGATTCGGATTAGAGAGGGAGTGTTTTTTTTTCTAGAATGTGCTTGCACTAAATTCCTGAAGCGCCCCGACCCCAAAGATCGAGCCTAAACCATGTATTAATAACCGAAGCAAGTCTCCGGTACAATACATGTTACATCAAGTGGAGTCCAAAGTCATACAGAGCTTTATTCAACCCGTACACGAGGAGTAAAGTGACAACACAAAGCTACTGCAAATAACCACAGGATAACGAGTAGCATAACGACATGCAAGACTAGCTCTTCGTCCATCACGACTCCACTCGATCAGCTTGGGTGCGGACATGATCTATTCGTAATCTTCAGGCACAAAGTCAGGATCATCTGAAAAAAAATAATCAACAAGGGTTGAGTATGAAAGTACTCAGCAAGTCGCACCTCACCCTTACGGGGAGAGAGTTACAGATTAATACGCAAAGGCCCATTAATCAACCAGAATAAATAACAAATGTAGTATTAAAGGTAACCCAAACAGCCATCCATCTCAGGGGCTAGGTGGCTCAACTAGTTGAGATGTCCACACTGTAACCTGTCCAAACCAAGGGCACGGACCATTCGAATGGATTGTACACTCTGCAGAGGTTGTACGCTTTACCCACACGCACTTCACCGTCCAGAGACGGCTCCGTCATAGCCGACACCCAGCCGTGGCTCAACCCCGACTAGTCGCCCACAAACCCCCGGGTCTGAACCAATCCAGGTCTCACCCCAAAACATATCCACCTCGGACGACCACCAGGTTAGCCAGTGGGATTAGACTAAGGTTTGCCCATACAAACTCATGTGGTCGTACTGAAAGTAGGTTAGGTGAGATGGCACCACAACACACGGTCCTTAAGGTTTATCAGGGCAGCCAACAACCATAACCAACCAAACTCGAGGTGTCACCACGACAACGCTCGGTCGCAAGTCTACCACCACAGTAGCGCATGCTCCAACACATTCCACACTGCCCAGGTCTCATTCCCATTCCAGCTTCATCAATTAATAAGGTCTTATAATATGCCAGTCTGGCAGTAAATCGTTATGCAACATGGCTTCAGTCAATGGTTTCTCTCAATCCCTCAGTGTATCGTCTCATGCAATCCCTAAGTCTAGCAAATTTTATATTTAACCTTACTTAGGATCAATCATAGTCAACGTAAGGGATCGATGAGACTTGCCTTCTCTTTCGTACGCGGCGGCGGCGGCGGTTTCCTGATCCCGGCTCCTCTGGTTTCTCCTCTGGAATCGGTTCTACTTCGTCATACGCGGCGGAAACAACACAACCGACAAACAACATAAGCAAGCATAAACATAAAATAAAATGAGCTAAAAAAGAGATGAAAATTGGCGGAATAGATAGTACATGATTTTAGAAGAATTTAGGAAGAAGAATCAAGTCAATCGGAGTTTGGATGGAGAAGTTATTGTAGTTATGGGATTGGGAGCTTTATTAATTCCGAAAAAAAATATTGATTAACTGCACGATGTGCTTGTGGCCTATCTTAATGTGTGACCGTGTGGGTAGTGCATCTGGGCCGGTTGGCCCAGCAACGATGCCATTGGTCCATAAAGGACTAAACCCGTTCGTGCTTATAGAACAAACAAGCCAGGCAGAACAGCAGCTCGGGTTCTGCCCCCTGCCGCAACGCCATGGTTGGGCAGCTCGAGCTCGAGCCGGCGGTAGCTCCGGCCACCGTTCTCGAATCCGAGGGCACGGGGAGAGAGGGGAGGGCGAGGGGGTTCTACTTTGGTGACTCCGGGCATGGGAGACGGGGGTTGGCTACGGCGGCCGCGGCAGCCACGGTTGCGGTGGCCGGGAGCTCGTGGGCAGCTCAGCACAGGCAGCAATAGGGAAAAACTTGGCTTGGAGTATGTATAGGAGGGTATGGGGGTGCTCACCGTGTAAGAAATTGGACCGAGATGGCCTGAACGAGGAGATCGATGGGGGTATGCTCTTGGGGAAGAAACAGAGGAACCGACGGAATCGGAGTGAGGAAGACGATGGGTGACGGAGCTGGGCGGCTTGTGGTGGTCGAGGGCGGCGCGCCGGCCTATTTATAGGCGCTGGGAGGCGGTGGAGAGGGCGGGGGAGTGAGGCACGCGGCGGCCGGCGGGGCAAGCTCCGAGGGCGGCGTTAATGGTGTGGGGGCGGGTGCTGTCGGAGTGGTCACGTCGCCGGGGTGGTGCCGCGCTGACGCGGTGAGCATGCCGAGGCGGCCTGGCAGGCGGTAGCGTGGTCGTGCTGCACAGCTCGGTTCTGTGCGAGCTCTGTTCGAGCAGTGTGGGCTCGAGGGGCGAGGCGGTGGCGCTGTGCTGGTCGACGGGCGGCGCTGTGCTGGTCGACGGGCGGCGCGGCGAGCACAGGTCGACGGGACGGGTCAGGCAGCGAGGAGGCGGGGCTGTGCAGAGGCGAGCGGCGCGGCGAGCTTTCCGGGCACGTGGAGCGCATGGGGGTGGGGCGCGCGCATCGCGAGCATCGCGTGGACGCAGGGAAGAAGCACGGTAAGGAGGCCCTGGCTTGGTGAGCTGCCACGGAGTTGTGCAAGAAGAGCGGCAAGGACAACGGGTGTGTGCTGCGGCAGCTCGGCGTCAACATGCACAACGGTGGGCTTGTAGCTGAGACGACGGAGGTATTGACGGCGTGTGCAATGAGGCGGCAAGGCTGCAGTGGCGTGGGTCCACGACGAGGCATGGCGTGCGAGTTTCAGGGGGGGTGGACGCAGCAGTGAGCTGCTCGAGCACGGGTGCGTCACGTATGCTGTTGCCATGGCTTGCTTGTGTAGTTGTGTTCATGCATAGCTAGCTTGCATGTGGTGTTGGTGTGGTGTAGCAAGTTAGAAAGCTAGCAACATGCATGCTTGCTGCTGCTTGCGGGCATGGGCGCGTTGATGGGTTTGCTGTTTCTAGTGCTTAGCTTGCCTGTGCAAAGTGTGCGCAAAGGTTAGAGGGAGCGAGCAAGAGATTAGAGAAGCAAGGATGATTAGCTTCAACGATGGGTTTGAACGGCGAAAATAATTGGATGGACATATTAGGTATAAGATAAAGATTAGATGATCAAGGAGTTGAGCTCAAAAGATACATTCTACAATAGGTTTTGAAAATGATTTTTAGCGAGTGAATTTGGTTAGTGAATTTTAGGGATGTTACAAACCTACCCCACTTAGGTTGAATCTCGTCCCCGAGATTTAGCTAAACTACTAAAGAGACAAGGAAATTCGGCTCGGAGCGCATCTTCTCTCTCCCAAGTTGCTTCTGCTTCCGAATGTCTGCTCCACTGAACTCGACAAATTCTAACTGTTGAGTTGCGGGTTCTTCTCATCATAGTGTCCAAAATTTTCACTGGCACCTCTTGATATCTGAGATCATCTTGCAGGTCGATTGTCTCTGGGGCACCTTGTTCTTTCGGTACTCGCAGACACTTCCTGAGCTGAGACACATGGAACATATCGTGCACATCTGACATCTCTGCTGGCAACTGAAGCTTGTAGGCTACTGCTCCCACTTTCTTGATAACTGGAAAAGGTCCAATGTAACGTGGGGCCAACTTCCCGTGCACCTGGAATCTGCGCGTGCCGTGAATTGGGGAAACTTTAAGGAACATGAAATCTCCAACTTCAAAGCTGAGAGTGCATCGTCTTTTATCGGCATAACTTTTCTGGCGGGATTGAGCTGCCTTTAGATTCTCTCTGATTTCTGCTATCTTGTCTTCTGCTTCTTTTATAAAATCTGGGCCCTCAATGATGCGGTCGCCAACTTCGGTCCACATGAGAGGTGTGCGACACTTCCTCCCGTATAGGGCTTCGAACGGCGACATCTTCAGACTTGACTGGTAGCTGTTATTGTAAGAGAACTCCGCATATGGCAAACTATTTTCCCAATCTTTGCCATAAGTAAGAACACAGGCTCTTAGCATGTCTTCAAGGATCTAATTAACTCTTTCTGTCTGGCCATCAGTCTGAGGGTGATAGGCTGAACTGAAGTCCAACTTTGTACCAAGTGCTTCATGTAACCTACTCCAGAATCTCGAAATGAACTGGGTGCCTCTATCTGACACAATCCTCTTTGGTACTCCAAGCAACTTCACAATACGCTCAATATATAACTTGGCTAATTTATCACCTCCATAAGTAGTACGCACTGGGATGAAGTGTGCCACTTTAGTGAGTCGATCAACAATCACCCAAACTGAGTCATGACCGCTCTGGGTTCTTGGTAGACCGGTGATAAAATCCATACTAACTTCATCCCACTTCCATACTGGGATCGGCAACGGCTGAAGTAATCCACTGGGCTTCTAGTGCTCTGCCTTGACCCTATTGCACACATCACAATGAGCGACGAATCGAGCGATATCCCCCTTCATACCATTCCACCAATACTTCTCCTTAAGGTCCAGGTACATTTTCGTAGTCCCGGGGTGAATGGAATAAGCTGAGTTGTGGGCTTCATCCAAAATGGTCCTGCGGAAATGGCCTTACTTAGGCACACATAATCTCTTCTTGAACCACAAGACTCCATCTTTATCTACTCTGAAATCTGGGGCTTTGCCTTCACTATTGCGACCTTTAATCCATACCAATCTTCTATCCTCCATATGAGCTTCCTTGATCTAGTCGTCCAGGATGGGATGAACACTAAGGTTGTAGTTGTAAGAGCGGCGTACAACCCTTAGGTTCAACCTTCTCATTTCTTCACTCAGCTCTGGGACTTGTGTAACTAAGTGATGGCAATACGTGTAACACCTCCGGTGTTTAACACTATATAAAACAGGCAATTAACATGCGATGACACGTTAAACCCTCCCCCAACTTCTCAATTACTGCAAAGCCGAAATTCAGTTTAAACACGCCAAAAAGTCAACCCTCACACTTTTGCTCAAATGAACTCTTGCCCAAAACGAAAGTCGTAGAGTTGGACAAAACAAACAGCTTTCGTGTTCAAAGTTTTTCAAGTTCTAACATGAAAATTTGAATTAACCCCGAAAAACAAGCGGGATCATTAAACTTGAATTCAAAATTTGAACTTCCAAACCATCGCTCAAATGAAGTTTTGCCTGAAAGGAAAGTTGTAGGAAATTTAATTTTGAACAACTTTCGTGTTCAAAATTTTTCGAGTTTCAATTGAAAATTTCGAGTTTTTGCTAAGTCAAACAGTAGACTTTCTTTTTTTTTTTCTCTCTCCACTCTCTTTCTCTCTCTCCCCTCTCTCTTCCCCGCTGACTCCCCTCTCTGCTCTGCGCGCGCGCAGGCACTTGAGCGCGCGTGCGCTTGCTGCCTCGCTGCGCCGCTGCCGCGAAGCCGCTGCCCCGCACTGCCTCGCCGCGCCGCTGACCCCCGCCCCACTCGAGTGCGCACGCTCCCGGACGCCGCCCGCTGCCGCACCCTGCCGTTGACGCGCGCGCCGCGCCAAGCGCTCGGCGACGCGCCGCCATCGTCGCCAAGGCGCCCAAACAGGCCGGCCGTGCCCTGCCGAGCCGCGGACCACGGCCAGCCTTCATTGCCGCTCGCTACCCACGCCACCGGCCCGCTTGCTGCGCCCTGACCCGCCTTGAAGGCCGCCTGGCGAGCACGCCACCGCCAGGCCGCGCGCACCGCCGCCGCTGCCCTCTTCTGCGCTCAGCCCCTCCTCACGCCCTCACTCCCCCTTTTAGCTCGCGCCGCGCGTGTGCCCGCTCGCCCGCACCCCATTCCCCACGCCCACGTCCCACCCCTTCGCCCAGAACGGCCAGCGCCGCCGCGCCACTGCGCAGCGCCGCCGCGCCCCCATTCCCGCCCGCCGAGCCACGGCTCCCGTGGAGGGCCCAGCTCAGCGCCCCTCCACCCCCACCGAGCACGCAACGAGCTCTATTTCACCCCCAGGCAGCTCCCAGGCCCGCCCAATTTCCCCCGGAGCCTCCCAGCGCCGCGGAACACCGCCGCCGCCGTCGTGAACACCGCCGGCCGCCCGCCCGCCGCGGACCTCCCTGCTCCGCCCCTCCCCGCCTCCAGTCGAGCCCCAAGCTAGCTTCCTCAGGGCGAAGTGAAGCTCTCCGACCTGCTCTTGCCCCTCCTCCCGCACCGGAGCGCCGCCGCTCGCTGCAGCCGCCGCCGCCGCTCCCTGGACGCCGCCGCCGACCCTGCTCCGGCCGTTCCCGTCGACCACATCACCCACCCCTAGGTAGATCTCGGCGAGCTCTTGCCCTAGGACCCCCTCCCCGTCGCCGGCAAGCCCCTCCTCGCCGGGAAACGGGCCGCCGCCGCATCCCCTGTCTCCTACCTCCGGCCAGGGACCCCAGCGCAATTTGTTTTAGGTTTCCAGGGGGTTAAGTGAAAGATCCAGGGGCCCCTTTGCAATCTGTGTTTTTGTATTTTCTAGATTTTCCAGTGAACTTGTAAATTCGTTTAAAAATCGTAGAAAAATCGGAAAATTGCAAACTCAACTGTTATGGAATCCTAGAAAAGATATCTACAACTTTTGTTACATGCACTTTTTCATTTGCTCAATAGTTTTTATTTCTTTTAAAAATGCAAAGGAAATGTGGTTTATATTAGATCCCAAGTTACAAGCATGTGTTGTTAGCCATTTTTGGTCAGTGGGGTACATGTTAGATGTATAACATTGTGTAAAAGTTTCATAAGCTTTTGACATGCCTAGCTATCGGTTTATTTAAATCTTGCCTTATGCCTTGTTTAAATTAGTTTGTTTGTACCTACGGTTTAACTTGGTTTACTGAGCTCAAACTTTTACAGTACCTTTAACTTGATGTTTTGTTGCTGTACAAAAATTTTGAGAAATTTTAGATGGGTGGAACCAGTCCAACTAATTAATAGTATAGATATTTACACTAAATCAAGAAAAATAGTTTCTGTACATGAAAAATTCTAATAATTTTTCTAGGGGTTAACCTTGAGTTTATAACCATACTGATAAGATATGAGGCTCTGGAACTTAGTATAACAGCCTATGGAATTTAATTTCGATCCATGCAGCATTACTTTGTGCTATTTTTTCATGCCCTGTAAAATGCTTATTAAATTGTGAAAAATTTATGGCGGGCTTATCTTTAGGTATAAAACCTTCAGTTAAAATTTCATTACCAGTACTTGCATAGTTTGACCTGTAAAATTCATTTTTGTTTCCAGCAGTAGCTGTTTGTTTTATTTTTCGTGGTAAATAGGCTGCATAAAATGGGCTGAAAATTTCACAGTAGGCAAGTTATTTAGATATGTATCATACATAAAAATTTCGAACCCAAAATCTCGGTTTAACATTATTCATGATAAGGACATGCTTAACCTAGCATTAAATAAGAAAAATCTTTCTTTTGCTGCATAGGGATAAAAGAGACAACCCATCCGAGTTACTTTGTGGAGTCAGTATAATGATTATTACTCTATAAATGGTTGCCCAAACAATGTAACAGAATATTTTATAAATCATCTTGAGTTGCGTTGAATTACAACTCTATAGTAAAGAATTGTTTAATTCGTATTACTAATATAACTCACGCATATGCATTTCATATAGATTCGACTACTCTCCCTGACGGCACGTACGAGTTGGTGCCGGAGTCCGAGAGTGAGCAGCGTGAAGCTCAAGTGAATCTAACTGAAGCCACTGAAGACCTGAACCAGAGTTCAGAAGTGCCCAAGGCTAGCTCCGCTCAGGAAGGCAAGCCCCGGATCATGTTCTACCTATTTGAAATTATGCAACTATGTATATTCCTGTTTATCTGTGCATTTAAGTTGCAGGAATTGTTTGGAACCTTAGTTGCATGATCCTAGGCACCTATGCTTGAACACTAGTATGTGTAGGTCGCTAGTTGGCTATGCTAATGGTTCGGTAGAAGTCGAGTGATTGCCTGTCACTCGCGAGCTCATAGGAGTTGAATGCTTACTACACACTGCAATATAAGGTTTACGGGCGGGGTTGTTGTACTTGTGATACCCCGTCTGTTTAGTCAAAATGGATAAGGCCGCGGTGTGTGGTAGTGGTGGTTAAGCGTTTGAACGTACTAACCACATGCCGAGAATATGGTAATCGGTAAGCTTAAGTACCTGATGGAACCGGCCGTGGAACATACTCCCCACTGTCTGGTCTATGGTCACGCACGGGTGCAGGGCACCCTAGGACGGTGGGCCTGTTTCATGCCCGGGGAAAAAGGGGAAAAGTCGCGTGGGTGATTGCATTCCCCATGCGTGTGTTTAGGTCTGCCTGGCCAGGTTAACAAAGTCGATTCGAATCGTCCGTCTCTCACGGATATTGAGACTGCTTAACCCTTTTGCCACATAGAGTAAGAAGTGGAACAATGATGATGAGAAATTTGGTTGATTGATGAAAATAATTGCTTTCCACCATGTATGCTTTAGGATAGATGCTAATGTAGAGTGGTTAATCATAATAGAACTTGAAAGCTAAAATCGGAAAATAAGAACTCACTGCTATTCGGCAAAGACAAACCCCTCAAGCCAAAAGCCTTGCATGTCTAGTTAGAGGGTTAGTTATATCCTAGTCGGGTAAGCCTTGCGGAGTATTAGTATACTCAGCCTTGCTTGTGGCTCAATTTTTGTTTCAGGTAATACTTTTGAGGACATGATTGCTAGCTTGACTTGGCCATGTACCTTACCCCCTGGTTGGTCGGTGGAGTGGGATACGACTCCGGCCAACGAGGGCAGTGCCGAGTGATGTCATGTACGGGCTTCATCATGACATCATGTATCGTCGTTTAGAACTCGTTTTATTTCCGCTGCAATGAACTCTGAACTACTTTCATTTCGAATTTCAAGTACCTTTCAAAGATTTCGAACTTGGTTTGTAATAATTAAGTTAAGACCCTGTAATGTAATATATTTGTGAAATGTTGTACTCTCTGGACTCACCTTCGTGTGGGTTACATGTAAGCTTTGGGTTCGATCGACGCTTAGGTGGACTCTTCGGGACTTTACCCGACAGCACTGCCGAATTACTCCGTTTGAAGTGCGTGTTAGCCGGGACTGTCTTTAAGATGATGGTTAGCGCACTTGAGCCGGATTAATTAGGGCGGTACTGCCACAGCTGGTATCAGAGCCGAACAAAGCGCACACCCGAGAGTGCGACTAGATTTTAAAAGTTTTACTTAAAACTTAGCCACAAAATCGCGTTTGGTAAATACGTTGGTTCGTTAAAGATTGTATATAGTACGTAAAGCCCTAGGGAATATTATGGGAGTTTTAGGTGGCTATCTAACTTATGGTTTATTTATAACTGACTTCCAGCACATTACTTTCTGTACTTTAAATTCAGTACTTTACATTATGTAACGACGCACCTACGCTAAGGTAAGACGGTAAGAATCCTCAGTCAACTGAGAGAGTTTGACCTTCCCGTCGGTGATGCGAGCCGAACGCTGCCCTCAAGCAGTGGCTTACTTGAGGTGCTGCCAATATACCAACTATTAGTTGGCTATATTGGGAGTAAAGTATACTCAGTCAGCTGAGGGAGTCTGACCTTCCCGTCGGTGATGCGAACCGAACGCTGTGCTCAAGCAGTGGCCTACTTGAGCTGCTGCCAATATGCCGACCATCGGTCGTTTATATTGGGAGTAAAAGAAAACGTGAATACGTCACCTCAGTAGCGTGTGAGCGCTGTCCATGCAGTGTTGGACGCATGGATGCCGCTTCTATAGTGAGCGGTAATGTATGGGGACGCTTTCATGTGTGCTGGCATGAAAGGTTCAATGAAATTTATATCTGTCAATTTTCTGCAGGTACACTAACCGCGATTACGTAAGTTAAGCACGGTTAGAACTCGGCTAGAAATATATATAGGGAGAGACGTAAGTTGTGCCATGCCACCGGTGCTAACCCCGTAAGCCCAAAACTATTTGGCAATTGTTTTCTTTGGAAGGACGATTAGGTCGTGCATGCATCATGCTCATAAAATTGAAAGCCAAAGAAAATAGATGTGGGTTAGTCGGGAATGTTAAGGTTGCCCGTGAGCACGGTTCCTCTCCTCTCACTTAAGGTCTATCTAGAAATCTGTCATTTTCTGCTATAGCCTGGAAGGTGAATTTGTTTGACATGGTAGATGACTTTATCTGTAGAAGCGCCAGTGGATAATTTTGCTCCAAAACTCGTCTACTAGCTTCTGTTTAAATTTGAGAATTTTCCAACTTGTATACCATAGGGTACACTAGAAACTGTGACACCCTGTTTTTCTGTCAGCTTTGAGCACCTGTGTTGCACAAATTTTTAGGCCGTCCTAGAAATGTTTTCTGCAGATGTGTTCAACACAAAACTTATGCCCAATTTACTCACCAAGCTTCTGTAAAAATTTGGTGGTTTTAGGCTTAGTGGTTTGACCTCAGCACTCAGTTTGACCTCAGCCAGGGCGTTGGGTTATCAGGCCTCCACTGCAGCAAAGTGTTGCACGTTTCCCTATTCCTCAGTTAACTGGCCCAAGGCCAACTGCTCCACCGCCAGCTCGTCCAAGTGAGGGAAACCGTTGTTTCAATTGTGGTAGCTCAACTCATTTCGCCCATGAGTGCCCGCAACCCAGGCGACAAAACCAGGGCCAAGGCTTTAATCAAAACAACAAGAACAAGGGCAGAAGGCAAACTGTTCAGGTCAAGCAAGGGCGTATCAATTTCACCACTCTTGCAGAACTTCCTGAGGGCGCACCAGTGATGACGGGTACATTTTCTATCCACAACAAGCCTGCAGTTATATTGTTTGATTCCGGTGCATCGCATAGTTTCATTGGTGCAAAATTTGGTGCAAAAATGGGTTTGGATTTTACTCACACAAAAGGGTCGTACATGATATCAACCCCAGGGGGTAAAATCGCTTCGAATCAAATAACACGGCTTGTGCCAATCAAGTTGGGTAGCCTGACCATCAACACCGACCTTATACTCCTACCACTTCAGGGTATAGATATCATCCTGGGGATGAATTGGATGACTCAGCATGGGGTTATAATAGATATTCCCGCCAGGGCGGTCGAATTAAATTCGCCAAAATATGGAGCCACTACTCTCTATTTACCCTTCCGAGAGTGTGTCAATTCTTGTGCATTTGCCCTGAGCACATCCAACCTAGAAGAAATTCCTGTGGTATGCGAGTACACCGATGTGTTCCCGGATGACTTGCCAGGAATGCCACCAGATAGACAGATTGAGTTTATTATTGAACTACAACCAGGCACTGCCCCTATCTCAAAGAGGCCATATAGAATGCCACCTAAAGAGTTGGCCGAGTTAAAAATCCAACTTCAAGAACTTCTGGACAAAGGCTTTATTCGCCCCAGTGCATCACCTTGGGGTTGTCCAGCCCTCTTTGTAAAGAAAAAGGATGATAGTTTGAGGTTGTGTGTGGACTACCGACCTCTCAATGCGGTGACAATCAAAAACAAATATCCCCTTCCCCGCATTGATGTTCTCTTCGATCAACTAGCTGGAGCTAGGATTTTCTCAAAAATTGATCTTCGCTCCGGCTATCATCAGATTAAAATTCGTCCATGTGATATTCCTAAAACCGCATTCTCCACACGGTATGGACTCTATGAGTATTTAGTCATGTCTTTTGGTCTCACAAATGCACCTGCCTATTTCATGTATCTCATGAACTCGGTATTCATGCCTGAGCTCGACAAGTTCGTCGTGGTTTTCATTGATGACATCCTTATTTATTCCAAGAATGAGGAAGACCATGCTAAGCACCTGCGCATTGTTCTCCAACGTCTTCGGGACCATCAGCTCTATGCTAAATTCTCCAAATGTGAATTCTGGCTAGATAGTGTGAAGTTCTTGGGCCACACTATTTCCAGCGAAGGCATAGCCGTGGATCCTAGCAAAGTGCAAGAAGTGATGGACTGGAAACCTCCTACCTCCGTTCATCAGATTCGCAGTTTTCTTGGTTTAGCCGGGTATTATCGTCGATTCATTCCGGATTTCTCCAGAATTGCTAAGCCAATGACCGAACTATTGAAGAAAGGAGTAAAGTTTGTATGGGATGAAAAATGTGAAAAGGCTTTCCACACCCTAAGGGAGCAGTTGACTACAGCACCTGTCTTAGCTCAACCTGATAACACCAAGTCCTTTGACGTGTATTGTGACGCGTCAGGAACTGGTCTTGGTTGTGTGCTCATGCAAGACAATAGAGTTATTGCTTATGCGTCACGAGCTCTTCGACCCCATGAGCAGAATTATCCTACTCACGACCTTGAATTAGCAGCGGTCATTCATGCTCTAAAGATATGGAGGCATTATCTTATGGGTACTCATTGCAATATCTACACCGATCACAAAAGTCTCAAATATATTTTCACTCAAGCTGATCTAAATATGAGACAAAGACGGTGGTTAGAATTAATCAAGGACTATGATCTTGAGGTGCACTATCACCCAGGCAAGGCTAATGTTGTAGCAGATGCACTCAGTCGCAAAGCTCATTGCCATTGCCTATCCGTGGAATCCTATTCGGGAACCCTCTGTCATGAGATGAGGAAGCTCCAGTTGGAAATGATTCCCCAAGGTACCTTAAATCACATTTCAGTTGAACCAACCCTTCATGATCAGATCATTATGGCCCAATTACATGATAAGGGTGTTGGGATCATTAAACAGAAACTCTCTCAAGGAGAAAGGAAGTATAAGTGTTTTCGTCAGGACCATAAGGGAGTCCTATGGTTCGAAAGTCGTTTAGTTGTTCCGAAAAATCAAGATCTTCGGAAGCAAATTCTCGACGAGGCACATCTTTCCAAATTTTCTATTCACCCAGGCAGTACCAAGATGTATCAAGATCTTAGGCAGAATTTCTGGTGGACTAGGATGAAAAGGGAAATTGCTAAATATGTCTCGGAATGTGACACCTGCCAGAGAGTCAAAGCCAGCCACTTGAGAGTAGCCGGTTTGCTTCAACCTCTACCTATCCCGTCGTGGAAATGGGAAGATATAAGTATGGACTTCATCGTTGGATTACCCAACACATCCCAGAAGCATGATTCCATTTGGGTTATCGTGGATAGACTCACTAAGACGGCACATTTTATTCCAGTACATACTACTTACACTGCCAAGAAGTACGCTGAGATCTATCTCGATCGTATTGTTTGTTTGCATGGGGTACCCAAGACCATCATTTCTGATCGTGGGACACAGTTCGTTGCACGCTTTTGGGAACAGTTACAAGCATCTCTTGGGACAAAATTAATTCGAAGCTCAGCTTATCACCCACAAACTGATGGACAAACTGAGAGGGTAAACCAAATCCTGGAGGACATGTTAAGAGCTTGTGTCATCCATTATGACAAGAGTTGGGACAAATGTCTAGCTCTAGCGGAGTTCTCATACAACAATAGTTATCAAGAGAGTTTGAAAATGGCACCATTTGAGGCCTTATATGGTCGACGGTGTCGTACCCCTTTGAGCTGGTCGCAAGTCGGAGAACGAGTAGTATTCGGACCCGATCTCGTAACAGAGGCAGAAGAGAAGGTGAGGGTAATACAAGAGAATTTAAAAGCCGCCCAGTCTAGGCAAAAGAGTTATTTTGATAAAAGGAGAGACCCTTTGCAATTTGAAGTGGGTAATCATGTCTATCTTCGCGTCTCGCCAACCAAGGGTGTACAGAGATTCGGCGTGAAGGGCAAATTAGCTCCCCGATATGTTGGCCCTTATGAAATCACTGAGATTTGTGGACCCGTAGCCTATAGACTACGACTTCCTCCTCGACTGGCAGCAGTACATGATGTTTTCCATGTTTCTCAACTCAAGAAATGTGTTCGAGTCCCTACCGAGATCATTGAACAAACAGAGATATTAGTAGAACCAGACCTCTCTTATGTCGAGTATCCTATCAAGGTTCTTGATCAAAAGGAAAGGGTCACTCGAAGAAAAGCAGTTAGAATGTACAAGATTCAATGGAGTCACCATACCGAAGAGGAAGCTACCTGGGAAACTGAAAGCTACCTAAATCAAAATTTCCCCGGTTTTCTGAATTCAACTGGAGGTACATCTTTTTCCTCGCTTAGTTTGCTTATCTGAATCTCGGGACGAGATTCTTTTAAGGGGGGTAGGTTGTAACACCTCCGGTGTTTAACACTATATAAAACAGGCAATTAACATGCGATGGAACGTTAAACCCTCCCCCAACTTCTCAATTACTGCAAAGCCGAAATTCAGTTTAAACACGCCAAAAAGTCAACCCTCACACTTTTGCTCAAATGAACTCTTGCCCAAAACGAAAGTCGTAGAGTTGGACAAAACAAACAGCTTTCGTGTTCAAAGTTTTTCAAGTTCTAACATGAAAATTTGAATTAACCCCGAAAAACAAGCGGGATCATTAAACTTGAATTCAAAATTTGAACTTCCAAACCATCGCTCAAATGAAGTTTTTCCTGAAAGGAAAGTTGTAGGAAATTTAATTTTGAACAACTTTCGTGTTCAAAATTTTTCGAGTTTCAATTGAAAATTTTGAGTTTTTGCTAAGTCAAACAGTAGACTTTCTTTTTTTTTTTCTCTCTCCACTCTCTTTCTCTCTCTCCCCTCTCTCTTCCCCGCTGACTCCCCTCTCTGCTCTGCGCGCGCGCAGGCACTTGAGCGCGCGTGCGCTTGCTGCCTCGCTGCGCCGCTGCCGCGAAGCCGCTGCCCCGCACTGCCTCGCCGCGCCGCTGACCCCCGCCCCACTCGAGTGCGCACGCTCCCGGACGCCGCCCGCTGCCGCACCCTGCCGTTGACGCGCGCGCCGGGCCAAGCGCTCGGCGACGCGCCGCCATCGTCGCCAAGGCGCCCAAACAGGCCGGCCGTGCCCTGCCGAGCCGCGGACCACGGCCAGCCTTCATTGCCGCTCGCTACCCACGCCACCGGCCCGCTTGCTGCGCCCTGACCCGCCTTGAAGGCCGCCTGGCGAGCACGCCACCGCCAGGCCGCGCGCACCGCCGCCGCTGCCCTCTTCTGCGCTCAGCCCCTCCTCACGCCCTCACTCCCCCTTTTAGCTCGCGCCGCGCGTGTGCCCGCTCGCCCGCACCCCATTCCCCACGCCCACGTCCCACCCCTTCGCCCAGAACGGCCAGCGCCGCCGCGCCACTGCGCAGCGCCGCCGCGCCCCCATTCCCGCCCGCCGAGCCACGGCTCCCGTGGAGGGCCCAGCTCAGCGCCCCTCCACCCCCACCGAGCACGCAGCGAGCTCTATTTCACCCCCAGGCAGCTCCCAGGCCCGCCCAATTTCCCCCGGAGCCTCCCAGCGCCGCGGAACACCGCCGCCGCCGTCGTGAACACCGCCGGCCGCCCGCCCGCCGCGGACCTCCCTGCTCCGCCCCTCCCCGCCTCCAGTCGAGCCCCGAGCTAGCTTCCTCAGGGCGAAGTGAAGCTCTCCGACCTGCTCTTGCCCCTCCTCCCGCACCGGAGCGCCGCCGCTCGCTGCAGCCGCCGCCGCCGCTCCCTGGACGCCGCCGCCGACCCTGCTCCGGCCGTTCCCGTCGACCACATCACCCACCCCTATGTAGATCTCGGCGAGCTCTTGCCCTAGGACCCCCTCCCCGTCGCCGGCAAGCCCCTCCTCGCCGGGAAACGGGCCGCTGCCGCATCCCCTGTCTCCTACCTCCGGCCAGGGACCCCAGCGCAATTTGTTTTAGGTTTCCAGGGGGTTAAGTGAAAGATCTAGGGGCCCCTTTGCAATCTGTGTTTTTGTATTTTCTAGATTTTCCAGTGAACTTGTAAATTCGTTTAAAAATCGTAGAAAAATCGGAAAATTGCAAACTCAACTGTTATGGAATCCTAGAAAAGATATCTACAACTTTTGTTACATGCACTTTTTCATTTGCTCAATAGTTTTTATTTCTTTTAAAAATGCAAAGGAAATGTGGTTTATATTAGATCCCAAGTTACAAGCATGTGTTGTTAGCCATTTTTGGTCAGTGGGGTACATGTTAGATGTATAACATTGTGTAAAAGTTTCATAAGCTTTTGACATGCCTAGCTATCGGTTTATTTAAATCTTGCCTTATGCCTTGTTTAAATTAGTTTGTTTGTACCTACGGTTTAACTTGGTTTACTGAGCTCAAACTTTTACAGTACCTTTAACTTGATGTTTTGTTGCTGTACAAAAATTTTGAGAAATTTTAGATGGGTGGAACCAGTCCAACTAATTAATAGTATAGATATTTACACTAAATCAAGAAAAATAGTTTCTGTACATGAAAAATTCTAATAATTTTTCTAGGGGTTAACCTTGAGTTTATAACCATACTGATAAGATATGAGGCTCTGGAACTTAGTATAACAGCCTATGGAATTTAATTTCGATCCATGCAGCATTACTTTGTGCTATTTTTTCATGCCCTGTAAAATGCTTATTAAATTGTGAAAAATTTATGGCGGGCTTATCTTTAGGTATAAAACCTTCAGTTAAAATTTCATTACCAGTACTTGCATAGTTTGACCTGTAAAATTCATTTTTGTTTCCAGCAGTAGCTGTTTGTTTTATTTTTCGTGGTAAATAGGCTGCATAAAATGGGCTGAAAATTTCACAGTAGGCAAGTTATTTAGATATGTATCATACATAAAAATTTCGAACCCAAAATCTCGGTTTAACATTATTCATGATAAGGACATGCTTAACCTAGCATTAAATAAGAAAAATCTTTCTTTTGCTGCATAGGGATAAAAGAGACAACCCATCCGAGTTACTTTGTGGAGTCAGTATAATGATTATTACTCTATAAATGGTTGCCCAAACAATGTAACAGAATATTTTATAAATCATCTTGAGTTGCGTTGAATTACAACTCTATAGTAAAGAATTGTTTAATTCGTATTACTAATATAACTCACGCATATGCATTTCATATAGATTCGACTACTCTCCCTGACGGCACGTACGAGTTGGTGCCGGAGTCCGAGAGTGAGCAGCGTGAAGCTCAAGTGAATCTAACTGAAGCCACTGAAGACCTGAACCAGAGTTCAGAAGAGCCCAAGGCTAGCTCCGCTCAGGAAGGCAAGCCCCGGATCATGTTCTACCTATTTGAAATTATGCAACTATGTATATTCCTGTTTATCTGTGCATTTAAGTTGCAGGAATTGTTTGGAACCTTAGTTGCATGATCCTAGGCACCTATGCTTGAACACTAGTATGTGTAGGTCGCTAGTTGGCTATGCTAATGGTTCGGTAGAAGTCGAGTGATTGCCTGTCACTCGCGAGCTCATAGGAGTTGAATGCTTACTACACACTGCAATATAAGGTTTACGGGCGGGGTTGTTGTACTTGTGATACCCCGTCTGTTTAGTCAAAATGGATAAGGCCGCGGTGTGTGGTAGTGGTGGTTAAGCGTTTGAACGTACTAACCACATGCCGAGAATATGGTAATCGGTAAGCTTAAGTACCTGATGGAACCGGCCGTGGAACATACTCCCCACTGTCTGGTCTATGGTCACGCACGGGTGCAGGGCACCCTAGGACGGTGGGCCTGTTTCATGCCCGGGGAAAAAGGGGAAAAGTCGCGTGGGTGATTGCATTCCCCATGCGTGTGTTTAGGTCTGCCTGGCCAGGTTAACAAAGTCGATTCGAATCGTCCGTCTCTCACGGATATTGAGACTGCTTAACCCTTTTGCCACATAGAGTAAGAAGTGGAACAATGATGATGAGAAATTTGGTTGATTGATGAAAATAATTGCTTTCCACCATGTATGCTTTAGGATAGATGCTAATGTAGAGTGGTTAATCATAATAGAACTTGAAAGCTAAAATCGGAAAATAAGAACTCACTGCTATTCGGCAAAGACAAACCCCTCAAGCCAAAAGCCTTGCATGTCTAGTTAGAGGGTTAGTTATATCCTAGTCGGGTAAGCCTTGCGGAGTATTAGTATACTCAGCCTTGCTTGTGGCTCAATTTTTGTTTCAGGTAATACTTTTGAGGACATGATTGCTAGCTTGACTTGGCCATGTACCTTACCCCCTGGTTGGTCGGTGGAGTGGGATACGACTCCGGCCAACGAGGGCAGTGCCGAGTGATGTCATGTACGGGCTTCATCATGACATCATGTATCGTCGTTTAGAACTCGTTTTATTTCCGCTGCAATGAACTCTGAACTACTTTCATTTCGAATTTCAAGTACCTTTCAAAGATTTCGAACTTGGTTTGTAATAATTAAGTTAAGACCCTGTAATGTAATATATTTGTGAAATGTTGTACTCTCTGGACTCACCTTCGTGTGGGTTACATGTAAGCTTTGGGTTCGATCGACGCTTAGGTGGACTCTTCGGGACTTTACCCGACAGCACTGCCGAATTACTCCGTTTGAAGTGCGTGTTAGCCGGGACTGTCTTTAAGATGATGGTTAGCGCACTTGAGCCGGATTAATTAGGGCGGTACTGCCACAATACGCTTTACGACTGAGCGCATCAACCACCACATTAGCCTTTCCAGGGTAGTAGTGCATTTCTAAATCGTAATCTTTGATCAACTCCAACCATCTTCTCTGTCTAAGGTTGAGATCTGACTGGGTGAAAATGTACTTCAGGCTCTTGTGATCCATGTAGATTTCACACTTGTTCCCGATCAGATAATGTCTCCAAATCTTGAAGGCATGCACAACTGCTGCTAACTCCAAGTCATGGGTGGGGTAGTTCTGCTCATGTATTCTTAACTGTCTTGAGGCATAAGCTACAACTCTTCCTTCTTGCATAAGCACACAACCCAATCCTTGTCGGGATGCGTCGCAATAAACGATAAAGCTCTTGTGATTATCTGGCAAGACTAGCACTGGGGCAGAAGTTAGTCTCCTCTTCAACTCTTGAAATTTTCTCTCGCAAGCTTCAAACCAGACAAACTTCGTATCTTTCCGGAGCAACTCGGTCATAGGCCATGCTATCTTAGAAAAACCTTCGATGAATCTCCGATAATAGCCGGCTAATCCCAAGAAACTCCTGATCTCCGAGGCTGACGTTGGTTGCTTCCTTTCTGATACTGCCTTGACCTTTTCTGGGTCCACTTCAACACCTACAGCTGTTAAGACATGACCTGAAAACTGACTCTCTGCAACCAGAATTCACACTTACTAAACTTGGCATACAACTGGTGTTTTCTGAGCTTTCCCAGCACAACTCTGAGATGTTGCCCATGCTCCTCAGCACTCTTAGAGTAGACCAGTATGTCATCTATGAAGACCACGACAAACCGATCTAACTCCTCCATAAACACCTTATTCATGAGGGTCATGAAAAAGACAGGGGCATTAGTCAGACCAAAAGGCATCACTGTGAACTCATACTGGCCATAATGGGTCCTGAAGGCTGTCTTAGAGATATCCTCTTGCCGCACTCTGAGCTGATGACAACCTGACCTCAGATCTATCTTGGAGAAGAACTTAGCTCCCTTCAGCTGATCAAACAGGTCATCAATCCGAGGCAGAGGGTACTTGTTCTTGATGGTGACTGCATTCAGATCACGGTAGTCCACACAAAGTCTCATGCTTCCGTCTTTCTTCTTCACAAAGAGCACTGGGGCTCCCCATGGAGAAGCAGCAGGTCTAATAAATCCCTTTTGTTGAAGCTCTTCAAGCTACTTCTTCAACTCGGCAAGCTCTGGGGCTGCTAACCGATAGACATTCTTTGCTATAGACTTGGTTCCAGGGACTAAGTCAATAGTGAACTCTACATCTCTTTCTAGAGGCATACCGGGTAATTCATCTGGAAACACATTTATGAATTCCTGAACTACTGGCACATCTTCTGGGGATTCTGCTTGGATGTGGTTCACCATGGAGTCTAATAGGCTAGGCTGGATTAGGCATGCGACTGTTAACCCTTGGTGGTTGATGACTGTCACTGCTCTCTCAGCACAGGCTATGTTTCCTCGGTGCTTGGTGAGCTAGTCCATACCGAGTATGACATCTATCCCTTTGGAAGCAAGGACTACTAGGTTGGCATGGAATACTACCCCACTTAGGTTTATAGGGATATCTATGACACCTAAGTGGCAAGGTATATGGCCTCCAGGCGAACGGGTCATTAGCGGCCTCTTAAGGGCTGTAGTAGGTATATCATGCTTTTCCACAAAGTGGGAGGGTATAAAGGAATGTGATGCTCCAGAATCAAAAAGCACTGAGGCTAGAGCTAATTGGACCAGAAACTCACCAAAGATCACTCTTGGTGCATCTTCTGCTTCTTCAGCATACACATGGTTCACCTTTGCCTTGCCGAAGGACTGCTGTTGGCTCCTAGCTGGTGCTACACGGTTGGCTTCAGTCGGCTGCTTTGGTCCTTGAATCGAGTTGGAGAAAACAGAAGGGGCAGGCTGGCTGAGATACGGGCAGTTGGCCTTGAAGTGTCCAGCTTCACGGCAGTGGAAACAAGTCCTCACATTGGTCACTTGACTTCCACCAGACTGCTGGGTGCGGAAGGTCCTTTGGGTCTTCACAACTGGAGCTGACTGAGCTGGCTTCTGGAAAGAACCGTGGTGCGCCTTGAATGAGAAGGCACCCTGGCTCCTCTGACCTGAGTGAACCGGATACTGAGTACTCTGGAACTTCTCCAACTGCTGGGCCTTTTTTTTTTTCAAACCAACGTTTGCACTCACTGAGTTCTATCTTGCTGTTTCTCTCGGTGGTGGTAGCCCTGTTGACCATGGCATTGAAGTCACTGTGGGTGGTGACTTCAACCAAGGTCCTAATTTCAGGGTTAAGCCCACCCAGAAAAGCGTCTTGCTTCTTCTCGTCATCATTGATATCCTCTGGTGCATAACGAGACAACTCTGAGAACTTATGAAGATACTCTGTCACAGTCATCCCACCTTGACGAAGCTTTCTGAACTCATCCTTCTTGAGCTTCATAACACTGCTGGGAATGTGATGTTCTCTGAAGATCTTGACAAAGTCAGCCCATACCATCTCGTTAGCATTTTCGTTTATTTCCCTATAACTCTGCCACCAAGCGAGGGCTGGTCCCCTTAACTGCTGTACTGCGAGCAAAACCTTGTCTTTATCATCTGCATGGCCTACTTCAAGCTTCATTTCAATCTCTCGCAGCCAATCATCTGCCTCAATTGGGTTGTCATACCCTCCAAACTTGGGTGGCTGCAGGCGGTTGAAATCTGCAATTCTACTGCTATTGCCATTATGATGCATCGCAGGTCTATTGTTGCCAAGATTGCCTTGAGCTTGAGCAGTGAGAGTGGTCACAAGAACTTGAAGGAGTTGGTTCTGCTGCTGCAATATGGCTGCCAGATCAATGGGTGCTGGGGCACGGGGAGGTGGCGGCGGTAGGTGTCCATTTTCTGGTGCTTCTGGGGCTACATTCAAAGGGGCTTGGTTTCTCGGGTTGACCTCGTCACCATCTTTCTGAGCATGGAGTCCCTGGACTCGGCTCGAACGACGGGACATCTATGGTCAAGGAGGGATAAGGTAAGATTAGGTGACTCTCCAAATTTATTACTGGGGTAGATTTGTATAGCACACAACACAAACAAATCATTCAAGCACCACACAAGCATTCATTCAAACAAGCAGGGATACATGACACGCCGGATTACAATAACGCGGCTCGACTTTTAAGGGTCGGCCGAAACAACTTGACTACTGAACCCTACAACACGGTCCTCGGGGTCACTGTTTCCGGGATCTCGGGGAGACGTGGGAGGTGTGGGTGGCACTGATTCACCAATCCTCCTGCGTGGTTGGGACAAGGGATACAGCGGAATTCCCTCTAGGATTGGCGGCTCCGCGGCAGTCCTGGGATGGCGTTCCTTGCGCTTGGCACGGTCCACTAGGTAGACACCCCTAATGAGCTGACTGTGTCGATCTGCCTGCTCCCTAAGGTTCTCTTCGGCCACGGCAAGGCGGCTTTCAGTTTCAGCCGCTCGGGCTTCTGCCTGAGCTAAGGCCAGCTTAGCCCCACGCCAACCGGACTCCGCTCCCTCAGCACGCTGGATTAGGCCTCTCACACGCTGATGTAGTTGATCGCACAAATCGTCAAGGCTAAGCAAATAGCCAGACATTGCGACAACTGTGGGGTTCTTCTCTGTCCCTGCGGCACTCTCCAGGTTGCGGATCCTCGCCGCCCAAGCAGGACGGTTACGATCCAGCGGGGGAAAGTACTTCATGGGGGTGGAACCCAAGTGCCATTCAAACATCTGGCACAGGTACCGCAACGCCTTGCGAGCTACAAGTTGAATGGTGTCAGGCATACGGGCTCCAGTGGCGGTGATGCTCCAGGGTTGCATCTCCAAGTACTTATCACTGGCGCCAATATGGATGGTGACCTCACAGCTTTCGGTGCCATGCTCCATGTACTCGCGGCCCACGTACTCCGGACATTCCGGAATACCAAGTCGCACTGTGGCAGCATAAAGCACTCTGGGGAATCCATCTTCGTTGATGCAGTAGGTGGTGGTCCAGTCATCAGCCATCTGACATTCAAAGGTAGGGTTAGCATAACAACGATAAAGTTTAAGGAGTAGTAGATTTTCAAAGATTGACCATCCTAGGGCTCCTACGGTCATCTTTCACTACCGGTTCGTGTCCTACAGCCAAGCATGGCTCTGATAGCACATGAAGCGCCCTGACCCCAAAGGTCGAGGCTAAACCATGTACTAATAACCGAAGCAAGTCTCCGGTACAATACATGTTACATCAAGTGTAGTCCAAAGTCATACAGAGCTTTATTCAACCCGTACACGAGGAGTAAAGTGAAAACACAAAGCTACTACAAATAACCAAAGGATAACGAGTAGCATAACGACATGCAAGACTAGCTCTTCGTCCATCATGACTCCACTCGATCAGCTTGGGTGCGGACACGATCTATTCGTAATCTTCAGGCACAAAGTCAGGATCCTCTGAAAAAAATAATCAACAAGGGTTGAGTACGAAAGTACTCAGCAAGTCCCACATCACCCTTACGGGGAGGGAGTTACAGATTAATATGTAAAGGCCCATTAATCAACCAGAATAAAAAACAAATGTAGTATTAAAGGTAACCCAAACAGCCATCCATCTCAGGGGCTAGGTGGCTCAACTAGTTGAGATGTCCACACCGTAACCTGTCTAAACCGAGGACACGGACCATTCGAATGGATTGTACACTCTGCAGAGGTTGTACGCTTTACCCACACGCACTTCACCGTCCAGAGACGGCTCCGTCATAGCCAACACCCAGCCGTGGCTCAACCCCGACTAGTCGCCCACAAACCCCCGGGTCTGAACCAATCCAGGTCTCACCCCAAAACATATCCACCTCGGACGACCACCAGGTTAGCCAGTGGGATTAGACTAAGGTTTGCCCATACAAACTCATGTGGTCGTACTGAAAGTAGGTTAGGTGAGATTGCACCACAACACACAGTCCTTAAGGTTTATCAGGGCAATCAACAACCATAACCAACCAAACCCGAGGTGTCACCACGACAACGCTCGGTCGCAAGTCTACCACCACGGTAGCGCATGCTCCAACACATTCCACACTGCCCTGGTCTCATTCCCATTCCAACTTCATCAATTAACAAGGTCTGATAATATGCCAGTCTGGCAGTAAATCGTTATGCAACATGGCTCCAGTCAATGGTTTCTCTCAATCCCTCAGTGTATTGTCTCATGCAATCCCTAAGTCTAGCAAATTTTATATTTAACCTTACTTGGGATCAATCATAGTCAACGTAAGGGATCGATGAGACTTGTCTTCTCTTTCGTACGCGTCGGCGGCAGCAGTTTCCTGATCTCCCGTCTCCTCTGGTTTCTCCTCTGGAATCGGTTCAACTTCGTCATACGCGGCGGAAACAGCACAACTGACAAACAACATAAGCAAGCATAAACATAAAAAGATGAAAATTGGAGGAATAGATAGTACATGATTTTAGAAGAATTTAGGAAGAAGAATCAAGTCAATCGGAGTTTGGATGGAGAAGTTATTGCAGTTATGGGATTGGGAGCATTATTAATTCCGAAAAACATACGTGCTTGTGGCCTATCTTAATGTGTGACCGTGTGGGTAGTGCATCTGGGCCGGTTGGCCCAGCAACGATGCCATTGGTCCATAAAGGACTAAACCCGTTCGTGCTTATAGGAGAACAAACAAGGCAGGCAGAACAGCAGCTCGGGTTCTGCCCCCTGCCGCAACGCCATGGTTGGGCAGCTTGAGCTCGACCCGGCGGCAGCTCCGGCCACCGTTCTCGAATCCGAGGGCACGGGGAGAGAGGGGAGGGCGAGGGGGTTCTACTTTGGTGACTCCGGGCATGGGAGACGAGGGTTGGCTACGGCGGCCGCGGCAGCCACGGTTGCGGTGGCCGGGAGCTCGTGGCCAGCTCAGCACAGGCAGCAATAGGGAAAAACTTGGCTTGGAGTATGTATAGGAGGGTATGGGGGTGCTCACCGTGTAAGGAATTGGACCGAGATGGCCTGAGCGAGGAGATCGATGGGGGTATGCTCTTGGGGAAGAAACAGAGGAACCGACAGAATCGGAGTGAGGAAGACGATGGGTGACGGAGCTGGGCGGCTTGTGGTGGTCGAGGGCGGTGCGCCGGACTATTTATAGGTGCTGGGAGGCGGTGGAGAGGGCGGGGCAAGTTCCGAGGGCGGCGTTAATGGTGTGGGGGCGGGTGCTGCCGGAGCGGTCACGTCGTCGGGGTGGTGCAGCGCTAACGCGGTGAGCGTGCCGAGGCGGCCTGGCAGGCGGTGGCGTGGTCGTGCTGCACAGTTCGGTTCGGTGCGAGCTCTGTTCGAGCAGTGCGGGCTCGAGGGGCGAGGCGGTGGCGCTGTGCTGGTCGATGGGCGGCGCGGCGAGCACAGGTCGATGGGACGGGTCAGGCAGCGAGGAGGCGGGGCTGTGCAGAGGAGAGCGGCGCGGCGAGCTTTCCGGGCACGTGGAGCGCGTGGGGGCGGGGGGCGCGCGGCGCGTGCGTTGCGTGGACGCAGGGAAGAAGCACGGTAAGGAGGCCCTGGCTTGGTGAGCTGCCACGGAGTTATTCAAGAAGAGCGGCAAGGACAACGGGTGTGTGCTGCGGCAGCTCGGCGTCAACATGCACAGCGGTGGGCTTGTAGCTGAGACGACGGCGGTATTGACGGCGTGTGCGACGAGGCGGCCAGGCTGTAGTGGCGTGGTTCCGCGGCGAGGCATGGCGTGTGAGTTTCAGGGGGGGTGGACGCAGCAGTGAGCTGCTCGAGCACGGGTGCGTCACGTATGCTGTTGCCATGGCTTGCTTGTGTAGTTGTGTTCATGCGTAGCTAGCTTGCATGTGGTGTTCATGTGGTGTAGCAAGTTAGAAAGCTAGCAGCATGCATGCTTGCTGCTGCTTGCGTACATGGCCGTGTTGATGGGTTTGCTGTTTCTAGTGCTTAGCTTGCCTGTGCACTGTGTGCGCAAAGGTTAGAGGGAGCGAGCATGAGATTAGAGAAGCAAGGATGATTAGGTTCAACGATGGGTTTGAACGGCAAAAATAATTGGATGGACATATTAGGTATAAGATAAAGATTAGATGATCAAGGAGTTGAGCTCGAAAGATATATTTTACAATAGGTTTTGAAAATAATTTTTAGCGAGTGAATTTGGTTAGTGAATTTTAGAGATGTTACAATTCCTTACCTAGAGGAACTTTCTTGGTGAAATTACACAAGATAGAGTTGCAATAGGTACTCAGAGAACAACAGATTATCTAGTCAGATTTTATAAGTATACAAAAAAACAAATGCTATGAGTTTTGTAGGAACTATGTATAGAGAGATCCGATGAATGATAGCCAAAATATAATGGTGGACACTTACAACGAAAAATAGTGTTATCAGTATTCCATCACATGGAACCATGCAATCCACTAATATCAGCCATGCTGCTATTAAATGTACTAGGACCAGCTGTAATAGTGCTTTAAGTATTACCAATAATAATAATAATAATAATAATAATAATAATAATAATAATAATATTAGTAATAATAATATCAGCGGAGGTAGCAGGAGGAATAATAATTATAGCGCTTGGACGAATAATAGTAGCATAAGCAACAATAACAACAACAATAATAATACAAGCATTCAGAGGAATACAGTGTTCAACCTTACATGCTCCCAACATAGATACGGAGCTGATGTTCTACATACTGGTAAGTACCTAGCACATATGTCATTGTACGGCTATTACAACACATAAGAAGTGCCTACATTCATCTCTAAGCATTTAAAGCTTTCCCGTAGGCACATTAGCACGCAGACGAGAATTTGGTGCATGGTATGAGATAGATGGGAGCAGCATAATCAAAGGATATTATTATGATAGTACTTGGCTTCAAAGGCGCCTCCGTTGTTATCCTTGGGTGATTAATAAACCCCTGCAAGATATGTTGCACATAAAAATATTTAGTTATTGCACCATTGCGAGGACAAAGCAAATAACCAAACACGGCATACCAAACATGCCTACCATTTAGTCAGTAATTGGACATCCATTGGGGGTGTTTTCCTGCACAATATTGAATAATTCGCAGGCAAGCAGCTCGTGACGCGTCTTTGGTGGCTTCGATCCTGTGTATATGACGGGCTCCATAGATATGCTTGCAGGTTGTGGTGGCGAAGCACAAGACGCTAAGGGAAGGATATCACCGTATCTAATACAAATAGAGCTCAAACGCTTCAAAAGCTCCATGTGGGCACTGAATAGTCTGTTTTTCTCTATATGCAAAGTTTCATGTTTCATCTGAAGAATCATGGACCAGCTCATATAGTGGTGCAACTGCCTATATGTTTCCAGGAATGGAGCATGATTCACATCATTAATGGTAACATTCATCTTTGATACGAAATGAGAAATTGCCATTTCAGAAACATTTTCTTGAGCTTCATACTCCGTAATGCAAGGGATTCCTTGGAAACCTTCAACCTCTACCACGCCTTCGCCGCCTCTGGGGGGGATCTCAACCGTGAGCCATGCTACCTTTTTATCACTCTTATCTAACTTATACACCCCTTCAGTACGAATGGTCGCCCCCATCTGACTAGTGATCTGTCTGAGGATGCCTTTGCGTGAGATGTTAACTACAACCTGACCCTACACGCACAAAAAAAGTAAATACAGTTTAAGTATGCATGCGTAGGTAGGTAGACTATATATCGGATTAATTCCCGTTCAGGCACATATTCATATATATAGGCTAACTAACCAGCAGCATGCGCACCATGGCATATATATATATATATATATATATATATATATATATATATATATATATATATATATATATATATATATATATATATATATATATATATATATATAGAACAGATGCTGCTGCTGTTGGCTAAAAGAAATACCTGCGCCACAGAGCCATCATCATGAGAACTCTTGAATGCTGGTTCCTCCATGATGCCCTTTCCCTTGTCCATATTACTTCTACGACAAGTTGGCATATAACGTAAATCAGTGGAAGCATATTTTCTTTTGCAAATAGAATGTACAGGGGAACGTTCCCTCAGATTTGGTCTGTTGCTAATGTTTAGTTGCAGGAAAAAACTTGATAATTTTCATCCCTAATTTGCTGCAGTACTTCTGACATAGGCATTCAGAGCTTTTAGTGGGAAGAAAGTATAGCAAAGCAAGAAAGCTAAGGGACGAGTGCTAAAAAGTGCATAGAATATTTGAGTGGGGGATGCAGCCGCACCTATGCTGGGCTGCAACACGGAGGCTATGTGAGCATGTGCACCAATAATAATTTAATGATGAGTTCCTTGGCTATGCGAGCACGCGGAACAATAATAATTAATGACGAGATCCTTGAGAACTCGAATTACCTTGCGTTGCTCTATGCCCGGCTTGGAAGGAGACCGTGCTGGAGGTGCATGTCCAGAACTTTGTTCCATAAATAGGCAGGCACACGCTTGGATACAGCTATAAGGTATTCCCTTCGTCCCAAAATAAGTGTAATTTTATGATTCAAAATTTGTCCCAAAATAGTTCTCGCACACTCTACCTTTTTACCTCCCCTCCTCTACCTCTTCTTGTTTCATGTGCACCCTCTACTTTTTTACCTCTCCTCCTCTACCTCTGCTTGTTTCATGTGCACTCTCTACTTTTTTACCTCTCCTTAGGCCAGTCTCGATGGAGTTTCATGGAAAGTTTCATGATATTAAATATCATCAATTTTGCTGGCATGGCAAGTAGAGAGGAGGCTGGAGTTTTATGGCATGCGAAAACAAATTCATCACCATGAAATCCAACTGACACAGTTAGCTAATTTTCAGTCCATCTAACTGTGTCTACAAAACTCCCACTGAGACCGGTTTTCTCATGCCCAACTCCCAAAACTACACTTGTTTTTGGGACGGAGGAGCGGACAGCTTAGATAGAAATCCTAAAAAAATATTGGTGGGGAGAACTGCAAGTTGTGATACGGTGGGGTAGTCCAAATTAAATGTTGATGGTGCCAACTGCAAACTGTTATGTCACTTCGCACCGACACACAACAATGCTGACGCCAATCTCAATGGAACCATTTATGCTAGAAAATAAGGGCCACTAGATTAATCATGTTACATATTTTGTATTAAATTTATTTGAAGATTTAAATGTTAGTAGTTCTGTAAAAACTTTGTGAAACCTAGAATTGTTTGAGCTCTCAAGAAGCTAGGGCTGGATTGTTTTTCAGGACGGACAAAGCACATACTCCGCCGGGTATCCATATCCACCGCAAAACAGTGGAAAACTGCATAGCAAGTAATAATTAATGTGACACGATGGAGCAGCTCACCAATATCGGATGGAACAAGTGAAAATGACATAAGGAACGTACACTGTCTGCAACAGCTTGTGTCCGGTGGCCCTACCTTCATCAATGCCCACTACCGATTAGGTCAATTAATGCGATTGGCACAACAAAACTAATTAGGTGCCACCCTCGACATCCGTGCTGCTGTGTGTCTGCGACAAACATATCATAGGAACCTCTATAAAATGAAAGATAAAAGTTCATGTGGAGCTAGCAAGAGAGATCAGCGCCAGCCTATACCAGTATACCAATAAGGGAGCACAAAAGACAAGGTACGTGTAGCCATAACAAGTGTATTTCTGTACCTATTTTCATAAATTCCTAGCGTTCATACAAAGTTTAGTTTTAATTCCACACTTCCTACTATTGGGTTGCTCGCCGCTGGAATTTTCGTTAGGCACCTATGAAAACACATCATGCAAAGTTCCGGAGAGCTCTCATACCTGCACCTTAGAGATAGATGGATGATAAGGCAACTCCCTGCTAGACATGGGTAACCGAGCTCTGCCGGTCGATAGCGATGGTGGTAGAAGCGTAGAAAAGGAGCACCAGGATGAGTAGATATCCTTATTACACATTTTCAAAGCATAATTAACTTTCTGATTCAGTTACCCTTTAATTGTTAAGAAATAATGTAGCCTCACGCATCCTAGATTCAAGATTTTTTGTACTCAAGTCATATATATCCCTGCTAATGGATTGGGTTGAAATGGGTTTAATGGATTGGGTTTTGATATGGATTGTGCTTGGGTAGATTGAAATGGGTTGTATTAGCTAATGGGGTGGGGTGGGTGGGTTCTATATAAATATAAATTGGAGTGGATTGAGGTGGGCTGAAATAGATTCTTTATGCAAAACATTATGACTATATATAAATGTCGGTCCTGTAAGAGCCGGACCCTAAAAATAAAACCTCGCGTTCACACTATAAAATTTTATCAAAATTAACTGAAATTTGTTGTATATGACTCAGTATGACTAGGAGCTACTCTGTGCAAAGCAGCGTGGCTAGAATTACACGTGGGTCCCACATCAGGAGCCGGACCCTAGAAATAAAACCTCGCGTTCACACTATAAAATTTTATCGAAATTGACTGAAATTTGTTGTAAATGACTCAGTATGACTAGAAGCTACTCTGTGCAAAGCAGCGTGGCTAGAATTACACGTGGATCCCACGTCAAGAGCTAGACCCTAGAAATAAAATCTCGCGTTCACACTATAAAATTTTATCGAACTTGACTGAAATTTATTATAAATGACTCAGTATGACTAGGAGCTACTCTGTGCAAAGCAGCGTGGCTAGAATTACACGTGGGTCCCACGTCAAGAGCCCAATTCTAAAAATAAAACCTCGCGTTTACACTATAAAATTTTATCGAATTTGACTGAAATTTATTGTAAATGACTCGATATGACTAGGAGCCAATCTATGCAAAGCAGCGTGGCTAGAATCGACACTATAATTTTTTTTTGAGAAACGGGTTCTTATTGGGTTGTAACCGTAGTTTGGCTAATAGTTTATTACATCATGAGCTGAAATGTTTGGGTTGGATTGGTTTGTGGTGGTGATGGTTTGGAGTGGTGTGGGTAATATTAATTTCTCTAATGAGAATGGGTTGGTGTGGGTTTAGTTTGGTTTCCAACCCATTTGCCGGGCTAGCTACACATATAGTGGCATGCAGGCCCTAATTGTTCTTAAATACCATTCCAGGGAGGCAAAATTGACCATAAGTTATGTGAAGACTCTAGCACAAATCATAGATCAGCTTGGATTGGAGGAACCAAAAATAGCGTATGAGAAGGGAGAGAGCGGAACGTTCCATGCTACCATAGAAGTGGATCTTGTGAACTGGGTATCCATGGGATACAGAGGCCAACGAGAATTCACAGGCAAGTCAACAGTTTCCGCAAGAAGAGCTATTGGGAAGGCCGCTCGTAAAGTTGTCAATACTCTGGAGAAATATGGTCTCGTCAAGATCAATGATTTCAGCAGGAAACAACTGAAGCTGTGGAAGAAAAGAGTCATGAATATTGCTAAGGTATGCAAGGAACTCATCGAAGAAAGAGACGTACTTGAGAGGAACAACGCGTACCTACAAAACAAGCACAATAAATTACTTGCAGAGAATGCTAGGATAGAAGAAGAAATATCGAGGCTGGAGGAAAAGATAGTTGGGCGCGCAGAAGGTGAAAAGGAAGATAAGGAGCCCACTAGCAAGAACAACCACTTGGATGGAGATAACACTACAATGGAGGAATTCATGGAAGTTAAGTAGGAAGGCACATAATATAAATTGCTGCGGTACTGGGTTTCCATCCGTGCAAGTACTGGTCAATGTGTTATATATAGTAATTCTGTGTCCTAGGAAGGTACCTGCAGCTCAACTAATGGTGCTGATAGTAGTAATGGTTTCAAGTACCTATTATATATTAGTGTCGCATCTTAAAAAAGAGGACTGGTTGTACGTCTTGGTGTTGTCTTTTCGCTATTGAATGCATGGTACTTGGAGGCATGACTATTTCCAGAGTTTTGGTGTTGTTTTTTTGCTATTGAATGCATGGTACTTGGAGGCATGAGCTATTTCTAGAGGCGGTGGTAGGTGATAGTGTTAGGTGGCCATTTAAAGAATATGGTCACGGTGGTTGTACTCCCTGTATACCAAAAAAACAAGTAATCATAGTAATTGTAGGGAAAATTAATAATATGGTAGAATAAACATGTTGACTCTATTTTTTTACTCATTTTTTGCACTAATTGGTTTTTATGGCAGACACATTTTGTAAATAGAGTAAAATGAGTCCTTTTTAGGGACAAACTCTAAATTCTAGAATAACTTGTTCTTTGGAACGGAGGGAGCAGATATCAAAAGCATATCTAACTGGTGTTTGTTGTACTCCATCCGCCCACAAAAAAATACAAATCCCGCTAATCGGTGAACCAAACAGTTCATGCTTCGATTGATCTGTACAAGATAATGCTAATGCTTATTGTATAAAATAGGCAATACTTAATTAGTTATTAAATATAATTGTCGTGCCACATGCATTCAAAGGCATACATGAATGTAATTTACTGCACAAGTTTGGTAAAATTTGAACTTGTTGACTCCTCGAAAAGAGAGTTGCATTGTTCTATGGATGGAGTGAGTACATATATAAAAAACGTGTTGAGCCGATGTTTCTTGTATCCCCTCTTGCGAGCAATCGGTTTAAATCAACTATGGCCATGTTTATTTTTGGGAGAAAATTTTCTGCAGGACGTGCCGCATCAAATCTTGGGACACATGTATAGAATATTAAATGGAGCTGCCAAATAAACTAATTGCACAATATAATTGTTTCATATGAGATTAATCTTTTAAGTCTAGTTAGTCCACGATAGGACATTAGTTGTCAAATAACATCGAGACAGACTACATTGTGAAAACCCAACTTTTTCGCGACCTAAACACAGTCTACGCATATGTACTGTACTGATGTGATGCAATGTGATAGAAACAAAACAAGTGAGCAGATTTGACGTGCACAATGTAGGCCAACATGAAGTACAGGTCTGGCAAAAGAAAGTAAATGCCACTTTTCAGTCTATGGTCTGCCTTGTCAATGTTACTATGCATCAATTGCGTGCACCAAGGAAACATGAAACACTTTTTTTTTTCTATAAGGGGTTTTCCCATCCAAAAAACAGTGCCGCACAGAGAACCTGTTTGGCCTCCTAGCAAGGAGTTTTTTCCCCCTGCAAGGAACGAAGTATGCAAGGAATAATTTTATAAACACAAATACCAGTATGCGTGGGATCCATGCAGGTTGCTTGCACTTGTTTGGTGATTATGGAAACACGAAAAAGCTGCCCATGGCCTTTTACTCTTTCCATTCTCATGCCCCAAGAGTATAGTTTTGATTTTATTGACCTGATAGTTATGCTAGATTTTTTCTTCCCTTCTCCATCAGTGGCAATTGCTGAGGGTACAGTTCGTGGGAGGCAGGCTCGCCGAAGATCCACAAGACAGGCCTAGCAACTCTAACCCTAATGCACCAATTGTGTCTCGATGGATTTATTTGTGACAATAAGTTGTACTCCATCTGTTACCAGATCAATCAGCAAGGAAACAAATGAAACTGTTGTCAAATGGAGGATTGTGGTATGTGATATTTTAAAAAAATATAAGATGTGGATGCACGGTGAGGGCGCTAGACATAAAGATATAGCCTAAATGGCATGGGGTGTGTGGAGATGAGAATGCATAGGAAAATTACCAAAGGGATCGGAGGATTTCTTTGTAGACAATATTTTGGGTAGCATTGGTATTTGGGTCTGTATCATCGTCAATTAGGACCCTAAGGCCCTTCCTAAAAGGTACACGTGATATAGCAATTAGGATCCTAAGGCCCTTCCTAGAAGTTACACGTGATATAGCAACGTAGAGCTGACCATGGGAGAAAACTGGGCGCGGCAAGTATAGGCCAACATTCTGCAAAGTTTGCCCTTGGCTCTTGTTTATGTTCATTGCATAACACAAACGAACTGGAAATTGACGCCTACTAAGAACAAAGGGACACATGTATAGAATATTAAATGGAGCTGCCAAATAAACTAATTGCACAATATAATTGTTTCATACGAGATTAATCTTTTAAGTCTAGTTAGTCCACGATGGGACATTAGTTGTCAAATAACATCGAGACATACTACATTATGAAAACCCAACTTTTTCGCGACCTAAACATAGTCTACGCATATGAACTATACTGATGTGATGCAATGTGACAGAAACAAAACAAGTGAGCAGATTTGACGTGCACAATGTAGACCAACATGAAGTACAGGTCTGGCAAAAGAAAGTAAATGCCACTTTTCAGTCTATGGTCTGCCTTGTCTATGTTCCTATGCATCAATTGCGTGCACCAAGGAAACACGGAACTATTTTTTTTCTATAAGGGGTTTTCCCATCTAAAAGTGCATCCCTTTAAATAGACCATATATATGCTCCTTCGAGGGCATTACCTCCATGCTCTCCACCCCCCTTCCCACACACCCCGCGCCTATCACCATAAAACCAGGAACCTAGTACAATATTTCTAATATAACCATATACCAGGACCGGCACTTGTACGGAGGATATTAGGTGAATTTAAGGTGGAAGTACCTAACACCACCCATGAGCAAGCTTTATGCTTCATTCATTTTGTTATACCCCTTTTTAGATTGGGTGGGCTTTTAATTGATTATTGGTGAAGATCAGCAATTGTCTATGAATTTTCAATACAAGTATTACAACTATAGACCACATGTGCTCGCGAAGCCTACTGTAATTGATTTTTTGTTGAAAATTTTATCTGCGTGCATCTTTGACTCCAAAGCTCCGCCCTTTTTGGTGTTTGCCTGTTTCTGTATCCAAAAGTTTGTCCCATCACATTTGCCAATTTGCTTGCCAAAGTGGTTATATGCCTCGTCATACATTTTGACCATCGTTTCGATCTACCTTTGTTAGATATTTGGATGGAGGCTGCCGACTGTAATACCGTTGGGCACATTGTTTATTAGATGTAAGAGGTCCTCCTCCGGCAGATGAAGTCTATAAATGTATGCCACCTTTTGCAGTGGGAGCGATGGCTGCTGTAGGCATAGGGGCTGACCGGATGGCTGCACTGCTCCGCAGCGAATTTGGCCACCCATGTGCAGTGCACTACGACCTTAGAAAAAACATGTGCGTCTACTTTTGTCTGGACTGCCAAGGGCTGAATGAAGAGGCTATATGTTTTCATTGTCATGTAGACAACACATCTCATCGCATACTCCAGGTTCTTTTATTTGCCACTTTTGTAAAAAAATACACTATTCTGCTGTTGTTTGTACCCATTCACACAGGAGGAGCCTAAATAAGTAATCATCGAGCAGGGGCGGAAGGCATCATTAAGTGAAGTGTTGCGAGTAGTAGATCTACAAGGTGTGATAGATATAACAGGAATACAAATATATAGCATCAACGGTATCAGGGTAATCCATCTCAAAAAAAGATCCTGTGTTGCTTATTCTCCACTTGGTCTCAAGCGTCGGCCCCAAAGGTTCGCATGCGTGGTGTGCAACAGGGGCCTAAAGGATGCTGTCAGGTTTTGCTCGGTGCAATGCAAGGTATAAAGACCTGTCTAATTTATTCTCTGCAAATAATAAAGTTGCCAAAAAACTGGCACACCCTATGACTGCTCCTTTCTCTTTTGCATTCAGTTAGAAGGTGAGGCGCACACCAGCACAGGAAATCCTGCAGTGAGCCTCCGATGTCATCCCTTGCATGATGTGATCCGTGGCACTTGTAAAACAAGGAAGAAGGAGGTCACACCATCCAGAGGTTTACTCAAGATGCAAGAAACAGGACCACATAGTCGCTCACTCAAAGAGCAGGAGGTTATGCCACCTCGAAGCCGTAGACGACGCAAGGCCCGACCATCACGTGCACCGTTCCACTGACCTATGCCAATGACACCGCTCTTGGTGTGAGAAGTGGTGAGCAGGACGTTCCATCTAAAACTTGGTAGAGTAAACGACGCGGGTGCCTGTAACCTATATGAGATATGTGTTTGCTTTATTGACCATATGCACCAGGGTAGTTGTGGCACTAGGTAAAAATTAGCGGCAACAATGTGTATATATGGCGGTTGGTACTTGCCTAAATCTAAGCAATGTGATGTGCCAGTTGTTTGGATAAACAAGGTTATGGTTGTATCTACGTAAATGATTAGACGGCGAGGACTCTCTTCAAGTATGTCGGTAGAGGGTTCCCATCAATGAGCACTGGCAAGCGTCTGGAAGAGTTCCCATCAAAATACGAGGACCTTGGAAACAATGCAAGTTCTAAACTACAAAGGGACTTTTTTTTTTGTAAGGGCTAGGAAACCAGACTGTTTATGTAGAAACATAGTAGTGCACATAGCATTCAATGGAAATGCACATAGTAGCGGTGCATATATATATATATATATATATATATATATATATATATATATATATATATATATATATATATATATATATATATATATATATATATATATATATATATATATATATATATATAGACATATCATTACGTAAATAGGTAGGCCCGACCAAGGGAGCCGAGCTCACCTGCTCATTTGCGTAATCCCACGCTCTCGTTATTAGACTCTTCAAAATTGGCGCCATCGATGGAGGTCAGAGCGGGCAAGCGCCGGGTGGTGCCGGCCACAGGCTCATGCAGCAGAGGCAACCATCGAGGGCCCAAGGAAAAAGGGGGCCCAACAGTCCATATACGAAGCCTCAGAACACCAAGTGTTGCACCTTTTTGCTTTTAGAGCCGGCCGCAGCATCTGGAAAATGAAGGCACGTACCGCATCTTTTTGCATCCGGAGGCAGCCGCGTCGCAAACCTGATCGAACCTAAATAGGCCAAACTAAATTGTCAGATCAGAGAACAGGTCGACCAGCTGCCGGTGCCTGGTCATTGCAGCGTATTGTGTATAGAATGCGTGCAGGTACCCACTACCGTAGTGCTCCTAAACATAAATATTCTTCTACACTAAAATAACAAAGTGGCCTTCGGAATACAGGTAGCACCAAGCCGGAGGCCGACACAACTGCAGTAGATAGATGAAGCATGCAGGCGAAGCAGCCATCCCTTTATTCCTCGACAAGCTTATAAGGACAGAGTGGTGAACTGGCGATCAGGGCACAGGGCACCAGAACAAGGCATACGCAGCAAGCACTGTTTGGTGGAACTAGAGGAGCAGGAGCCGATAGGTGACGTTGTGGAGCCACAGGCCTAATCGGCACTGTAAAGTTGAAGTATTCAAAGTCAAATTTGATGTACAACGTTAACCAACAGTGCGGCAGGCCAAAACATAAGTTACCTAGCCTTCTCCTTCTTCGAGGTGAATAATTCCTTCCGAGCAGACCGCGAACGTTTACCCAAAGCACTTCTGCACCATAAAAAGTACTATTAGGCTGCCGGCACAAGTGCTCCCTGCTTTATTATTTGGTGTTGCCTCTGCACCCCTCTAGGACGTAGGAACTGTGCTATAATAATATATTCTAATAGTGCCACAGCAAACTATCACGTAGAGGACAAAGGTACATACCCAGACTCTTCATTAGCTCCAGGGGGGACCTCCTTTCCCTTAGTCGATGAGTTCTTGCCATCAGGAGGCGTTGTGGGTCCACCTTCTGGATCTAAGACCACTTCAGTTAAGGTAGGACCATCTTCGGTTTCCTTTCCAGAGCTTCCAGCTGCGGACGAACCAGCAGGAGGACCACGCACATCGCCACTAGCACATCTAGATTGCTCCCCAGCACCAGTTGGAGCCATGAACACCCTCCTAGCTTGGAAACAGAGCTGCCCAGTTCTAAAGGTTTGCTCACTGATAACCACCTGGAACACATACCTCCGCCCAACAAGGCTGCGGAGGGATGCTGGCAGCAAAATTTGGTTGGATGAACTTTCTTCCACGAGGTCAGCGGCAGTCCGCCGCACAACCTGCTCAGCCACACCTCCAAACAGAAATATTTTTGCACGGCCAGTGTTGTCCTCGATAACCACATTTAGCTTGTAACTAAGATACCAATATAAGGCACGTCAAAAAAAATTACAAGACGGGGATTTGGAAGGGAATGCAGTATCAAATTATAAGGGCTACCTGGGAATGACTACTGGCTTCATTTCATCACAGTTAGTACATTCAAATCCTTCAAAAGTTGGCTTTAGCCCTCGCTTGCACTTACTGCACCCTTTGTACCACCAACCATTTGTAACATCAATTTCTTTAATCTTTGCATCGCAAGTAAAACGGACATCCTGGTACACAAAACAAGGTAGAATTTGTTACTTTCACATAAAAACTTTACATGGACCTACCCTTAGAAACAGGCTTACATTGTTGTCGTGAGGATCCAAGGAGAGGAGCTCTGATATGCTCTTCCTATTAGATGTTGCATCGTCAATAGCGCCTGCAGCCGCACCACCATCCCCCGGTAGGAGCACGACCTCGGAACCTCTTCCCTCTAAGCTGCAAGCAGAATAAAGTGCACCTTAGAACACATATGCATGCAATACGTGGCAAAGGTAAATAACTTGGTGCACAGTAGGCAACCTAGCACGGAAAGCATTAACTTCAGGGGTATCAATGTTGATATACCACTTCGTTGCAGAACCGCTTGCACAAGTTGTAGCACCTATTTTTGCATTTAGTTTGGTGGGTTAGAACACAGCAAGGTGGGCCTGGCACCCATAGTACATAACTGATGATTAGCAAGGGAAGTACTAATACCCACCAAAGAACGCCTTCACCTGCATCCCAGCAAAAATGATAACAACTGGCTCATCATTCCCAATGGTCTCAATAAGGAACTCATCCTCAAAAGATGTTGCGTGTTCCCCCCATAATGTTACGGGCAAAACCTGATCACTGCAACATTATGTTCATTAGAAACACAGTAACCCTAGAAACGTTGTAAATCAGCTTGGATCAAACCTTAGATCACGTATCTCCACTGATCTCCTAACAGAAGAGCCATTCAAATCACTACTCCGCACCACTGGATGGATGGTTGTAAGTTGACCAATAACATCTGTTGCCCAATAATTCAGGGTATCATCATACAATGGAAAACGCCCTGCCTAATGTAGAACCAAAGGCTGGAACATAAATAATTACTGAGGGTGCGTACCTACTAAACCATCTCCTTTCCTTCCCTTGTGATCTAAATCCTCAAAGTCAACGAAGTTAAAAAAGTAATGCGGCAGATTTGTGGCCAAGTCAGCAGATAATTCCTCAACAGCAGTCCATGATGTGAAGAAGATTGATTGTTTGTTGGGAACAGCGTTGAACTTCCTTACTTGCCTACTAACTTGAAATTTTTTTATCATATAAGAGTGACCTTCCACCAGAAGTTTGGCAAATTTGTTCATGTCTTTTTGCCCAATGGAAGCTGTAATGCCTATGCCCTGATGCACCAAAAATTGAAAATCACATAGCAACTACTAAGGAAAATATGTCAGATGCATATGTAAAGTGTCGTACCTCTTCATCAACTAGAACAAGTTCCATACCACTAAAAGACCTCCCCTTAGAGGTCCCAGATACCGTCCACATCCTAGCAACTCTAACCCTAATGCACCAATTGTGTCTCGATGGATTTATTTGTGCCAATAAGTTGTACTCCATCTGTTACCAGATCAATCAGCAGGGAAACAAATGAAACTGTTGTCAAATGGAGGATTGTGGTATGTGATATTAAAAAAAATAAGATGCGGATGCACACTGAGGGCGCTAGACATAAAGATATAGCCTAAATGGCATGGGGTGTGTGGAGATGAGAATGCATAGGAAAATTACCAAAGAGATCGGAGGATTTCTTTGTAGACAATATTTTGGGTAGCATTGGTATTTGGGTCTGTATCATCGTCAATTAGGATCCTAAGGCCCTTCCTAGATGTTACACGTGATATAGCAACGTAGAGCTGACCATGGGAGAAAACTGGGCGTGGCAAGTATAGACCAACATTCTGCAAAGTTTGCCCTTGGCTCTTGTTTATGGTCATTGCATAACACAAACGAACTGGAAATTGCCGCCTACTAAGAACAAATGGCCATTTAGTGCTTGATACATGCAAGGCAATCCGAGGAAGAAGTACCTTGTCACCAATGTGTGATCCAGTTATAATTTGAGCCTCCAATACCCGAGCACCTAACTGTGTTATTATAAGACGTGTACCATTGCAAAGGCCAGCGCTCTGATTTAAATTGCGCAGTAGCATGACAGGGGAGCCTATCTTAAGCATAAGCTTGTGATGAGGGATACCTTTAAATTGGAGCGAATTTAAGAACTCAATAGGGTAAAGCAAGTCTAGATTACCATTCTCCTTTGAGGATTCAACCAATGTATCTGAGCTGAGGTATACCTTTTCATTGCCTGGAACTAAAGAAAGAATACAGCTATTAATTTCGTCGATGGTGTCGTTCTTCGGAGCTATAATAGCCCTTTCCCTCAGGTAGGTTGGGTCTGAATATGATGCCTCCAAGTTGGGATAAGTAGAACTTATAATATCATCGATAGCAGAATCTAGTCTTGGGACTAAGATGTCACTTGGTATCTCAATCAGCTCCGAGTCCCCGTCATCAATCTCAGCGGTACCTTTTGCAGTACCATCACCAACACTCAATACCCAGTCACTGAAGTCTTTCACCTCCTTAGCTGCTAAACCACTCCTCCCCATCCCAAGTATGCGCATGTTGGTTGTAAGTTTTAGTATCTTAACATGGTCCCACAAATAAGAGTTGGTGATTGATGCATCAATTGTGTCTAGCCTATTACCACCCTCAACTACGGGCAGCACTTGCCGGAAATCTCCACCAAGTAACATTGTCTTCCCACCAAACATCCGGTCAGAATTTGAGGAGTCCAATTGACCAAGAATGTCACGCATACTACGATCCAACGACTCAAAACAATGGCGGTGAGTCATAGGAGCCTCATCCCATATTATCAGAGAACTCTGCACTACTAAATCAGCAAGGAAAGTACCCCTTTTAATATCGCACATCGACGACTCATCAATAACAATAGGAATTTTAAATCGAGAATGCGCAGTACGGCCTCCAGGGAGCAAGAGCGCAGCAACCCCTGATGAAGCTACAGCAAGAACAATGTGTTTCTCCGATCGCAAGCGTGAAATGATTGCATTCCAAAGAAATGTCTTCCCAGTTCCACCATACCCATATACAAAAAAGCACCGACCAGTTTTCCCATAAACTGACTGTATGACAACATCATATATATGCCTCTGTTCAGAGTTTAATTGATTAATGAGAGTTTCATGCACATGCAAGAGCATTTCACTGTCGTAAGCTAATTCCTCAGCCATCAATCTATTTTTCACCTTGCTACAAAGGGTTGGATCAGGATTTGGTAGGCCATAATCAGTCATTGAGGCACCATTCTTGACAAACAATCTATCGAGTTCAAGTAGGTCATGATTTCTCAGATGTTCTTCTGGCACTTTATAACGAGGCAGGCCTACCATCTTTCTAATTTTATGGTGTATATCATCAGTGAAGTACATATAGAACTCAGAAAATAAAGAAAGTGCATCACAAACAGAGCAAAAAAGTATTATAGTAACAAGCAACTGGCGCATTTGAGAAGCTGTACCCCAAACAGATGCTTCCTTGAGACATTCACGCCACTCATTGTCGTCACCAAGAAGTCCAGCAGCTTGACACACATCCTTAAACGTTGGGTGCAGGACACCACTAACTGTACGAAGGTCCTCATACGATGTAGCACCCTTGGCAACATTCAGAAGCATACGGAGGTAGTAGAGCTCACCACAGCTAGGATTGATATATATAGCCCTGCCGATCTTTCTAGATCCCTTACGTGAATGCCATGCCTTAGCCTTTCTATTCCAAACCCATTTTGTTGGGAATTCTATGTATGTTAACTCTCGAGCAGCTGGGGAAATCGTATTAGCAGTAAACCACTCTGTTAATGTTGTCTGCATGTAACGAGGGTCATCTACAATATTGGCCAATGGCTGGTCAGCTGGGTACACAATACTATTCATCAAGGGAAGATGCACAGCTAACCTTTCCACTGCTGGCGTCCTAAAGTGGATATCAAATTCGAACATACGCCAGATAGCCTCGTGGGAGGATAAATAGCGACAATCAATGTATTCCCGGACCTCGTCAACATCATCAGGGTGCTTCTGCGCATTTACTGGCTGGTCACCAAGGCTGCTAATGGCTTCACCATGGGAATCACTACAGGGCGCACCAGCTCCAAAGGTCTCGATGACAGCCCTAGCACGGTCTGGACCCTTTGTAATATACTTAAACAGGTATTTGATTAGATGGGTTTTATTGCACCACTCCACATTTATATGGGCCCTAAACCGTTTCAATAATGCCAAATTATAGGGGACAACCCACCCATTATCAAGCCTGATTCCATATCGCTCAACGAAATTTGCAGCCTCAGGCCCGCGCCTGTACTGCACGAAACCATCCTCACCTACTATTGTGCTTGCTTCGTAACCCTTAGGGAAGAATTTTGAGCACCTATTGTTTTTCATGCACGCACATTTTTTGTTAAGCTCGCCACAAGGGCCATGCACCATAAATTCATCGACAATACTATAACCCAAAGGATCAACTGATTTATCCGGTATCTCTGCAGATATTATTGAGTCAATAAAAGAGGGGCGAGGGTCCTTTGTATTACCTTCAAGCCAAACCAAAATATGGACGTGAGGCAGGCCGCGCTTCTGAAATTCCACAGTGTAGAGCACTACGACCAAGAAACAATAGCAGCAATATTAACTCACGGCAGAGCACATCGTTTCAAAAAAAAATGCATGTATGCATGCACATATACACCCAAACAATATATTCAGCGCCTTATTTTCAGCAACCACAGCGCAAGGCAGGTGAACAAAAAAGGAAACAAAGCGCGTGATACCAACAGGCCTACTGCCCACTCTCATACATTGCTGCGTCCTAGCATGGGCTGGGGCTTTTGTAATATACTCAAAAATAATGGAGTATTTAATTGCAAAGCACAACAAAATATATGTGCCAAAAAAACTGATACTCATACCTGCTTGTGCCTTCCCAAAGTAAGTGCCTTTCTTCAACTCAGAAACAAGCTCGTCGACCTTTAATTTGAAGACTCGGCTAACTATGTCAGGTCTAGCGTCAGGACTCTGCCCTGGAATAAATGCAAGAGCGTCAGCTATTTCCTGCCACTTTGGATTGCAGGTAAAAGTAATAAACAGGTCTGGGGGCCCATAAAATCGACAGATTGCCATTGCATCCTGATAGTTCTGTATCATGTATCTTTTACTCCAAGTGAAGCTAGCAGGTAAAATAACCTTTTTCCCAACATTGTTTCCATCCACATCACCCTTAAGCAGAGCATCCTCAATACCCTTGTACACCTCAGACCTTAGATTTTTGTTATTTTTTACAATGTATCTAAGCCTGTTCTCCTCTACAGATGCATAAGCATCGACAATGTACTGCTGAAATAGCCGGTCACCGCGTATCAGCGTTGTTGCCTCACATCTACGTTGCTGTAATCGGAAAGCATAATATTCAAGCATGGTTACCTCACCCCTAACTCCAACACGCAAAGTTCCTGAACGGTTATATTTAATTCCTAACTTGAACCCTTGCTCCCCATAAGGGAACAAGATTGGGTACTGTAAGGCCATATAGTTTGCATGAAGATTACTGATTCTTCTAAGCCCACCACCTCTATCCTGAATGATTACATCAGGACTCTTCTTATCTTCGGAGAAATCCCCTACTATTAAACCAGCTATCTCAGATCCTGCTGGTGCACTATACTGAGGTGCTTCTTTTGACCTATCGTGCAGGAGCCTAAGGCGTAAAGGCTGGACTTGGCTTCCTCCCAAAAGGTCCCTAGCTGCCCTAAATGATTTTACCAGCTCATTCGACTCGTCGAACATCCGTACCAAGCCTTCGACAATTTTTTTATCAACTCCATTATTTTTATCGCACTCCCTGTCCCTATCAAAAATTGACATTCGATTCTGAATCTCATTTTCAGTGTCAAAAATATAGAGTTGTGCATACACTGGGGGTTTACCCTCATCCGGTAGCAAAGAACCAATCCGATGATGGACCTGACCATTAATTTTGAACACATATGGCCCAGGTTCCTTATTTATACAAGTATCAATTTTGGCACCAAGTGATGTGAAAGCGAACATTGAATTATATGATCTTATGGACTTAATGAAGTATTTAGACAAAACATCACCGTGTGGATCCAGCAACCCAGCCAGGAACTGAGGAGGATCCCTTTGAAACGGCAAGAGAACTTTACCTCCACGACAACAAAGATGGAAACGAATACAGCCTCCTTCACCTGAGTAGGACCTTTTCACGCGCTCCTGGTGCCAGAACTGCGCGCCGCAGTACTGGCACGCGTGCGCAGGAGGGCCGTAGTATGAAATCCCAGGTGTAAGGTACACTATACAGCCATCAGGAGAATAGGTAAGCCACACAAACGATCACTCAAATGGTTCTTTTATGAGTGCCTCTAATAAAATAATCTAGGCTAAATATTCGCACCTTGATTTTCCGCCTGGGCCAGACACTTTCCTGCACCACGAATCAAAACCAGCGCTCACTAATAAATAGGGGAACCTATAAAGTGGACACAAAGAATCATTCAGTTCACCTTCTTTCTTTCCCTGTCTTGTGGATCTTCGGCGAGCTTGCCTCCCACGAACTGTACCCTCAGCAGTTGCCACTGATGGAGAAGGGAAGAAAAAATCTAGCATAACTATCAGGTCAATAAAATCAAAACTATACTCTTGGGGCATGAGAATGGAAAGAGCAAAAGTCCATGGGCAGCTTTTTCGTGTTTCCATAATCACCAAACAAGTGCAGGCAACCTGCATGGATCCCACGCATACTGGTATTTGTGTTTGTAAAATTATTCCTTGCATAATTCGTTCCTTGCAGGGGGGGGGGACTCCTTGCTAGGAGGCCAAACAAGTTCTCTGTGCGGGATCGCTAAGTCCATTTCCATTATCTGGCGGACATCATTATCCCCAATCTTCCCTATTACAGGGCTAGCCTCAGGATTTCGAACATGGTATTCAAATTCTCACAAGGGTAAAAAAAATTTCATGGCTTAAATCCTGGTACCTGGCATCTATAAGTGAGTATAGCATCAATTAGTGCAAATGGGCTATATAATATAAGAGGAACAGAATAAGCTATCTAAGTTAGATCAAACGCAACGATCAAACTAAAGTAATTAAAATAGGAGGCTTTGCAATCTCGTCACTAATATTCCAATCGAAGTAGGCAGCTGTATACTTTTAGTACCTATTAGGTACCTCTTTATCGCTAGTGCTCCATAATACATGACGAACAGGCCACCAGGAGTCAAATCGGAACCAACAAATTAGTACCTCCACCGAGACGCAATTCCTCGCTCACGGTTCACGGCTTGGCTGCCGCTGGCCACCACGGAGGTGCGGAACCCCTGCGGCGGTGCGGCCTTAGTGGCTAGCGCACGGTGGCCGCTCGCCGCTCGGCTGCCGCCGGCCCTACGAAGACGCAGAGCCCCTGCAGCATGCAGGCCTAGCGCGTATGCGCTGGGACGCTTGAAGCTTGCCACTCAGCTGCCGTCAGCCGCCGCGTAGACGGGGCTCCTGTAGGCCTAGCGCTCGCTCGACCTCCGTCGGACACCCTCGTCGAGCCGAACGGCCGGGCGCTACCCGCTGTGCAGGTAGCGCTGCTGCGCCAGGGACAAGACGACCGGGCCGGCCGGGCACTAGTTGCGGCAAGGCGGCGCTGGTGGGGATCGGTTGGGCTGGAGGCTGGCTAGGAGCACGTTTTTTGGGCTACTTGAGCCTGTGTGGGCAGGCGGGGGGAGGTGGGCTGCTAGATTTTTTGGGCCAAAGTACAGACTGGAACCCCAGAAGCCTGTATTGTTGTATAATTTTTGTTTTCTCCAATCAAATACATAGGGTATACTGTATACATAAATTTGTTGGTAAAAAATCATGGCATCCAGTTGAGTACCCTTGTATTTAATGGGCCCGCCACTGCCCTATCACCTTCCAGGAGCACCCGTATACAATTTCAGCTCTGTATCTGCTAAACTTTTTCCCCAAAATTCTACCCTCAAAAAATTCTATTCGAAAAGGTGGTAAACGTTGCTCTTTAATTTATTATTCCTATTTTGGGGTGCCCATTATTAATTTCCTGTGATCTCAACGCATAATATTTTGTTCGGTGCATGTGTACTGCACGAACACCTACGTATAGCAAGGGAAAAGATGAAACAACATGACGGTGCCAGCACACCTGATGTGCAGGTAGCTGCTTCTTTACAGCGCCGTCTTTTCCTTGTCTGTTTAGACGAAGAAGCAGCATCCATATGGCATTTCTATACCTGTGTCAGAAGGCTGCAAGACCTACCTGCTAAAAAGGACGTCAAGAAGAAGAAGGGCACAAATAAAAGGTAACCAAAGCAAATCGTAGAGCAAGGCAAGTCAAATAAAATACATAATTAGCAACAGAATGTATTAAACAACGGTAAATAGTACATAGTTACAAAAAAAAAACACGTGAGCTCTCTATAGAGGCCCCCAAAACGCACGTTCTTACTCCGTCTCATAATTATTCATAACCCCTATTAGCACGGTAATTATACAAATTTTATTTCTCCAAAACTATAGTAGGACCTTTATTATATCTCATCAGTTGTCTACACAAATCACTTCTCTAGAATATGTCACTTATCTAGGATATTGCCGGTTCGAACTATACATGGCTGTATAGCATGCTATGTTAAGAAACGCACCGTTTAGCTAGACCAAAAGATCTTTGCAGCTGCCAATAATTCTAGTGGCTCAAGCGTGCACTATATCAAGACTGCAGGAGAGGGTGCGCTGAAGGGAGGGGTGCGATGAAAAGAAGGCAGCCCCATGCTTTTATAGCCAGGCAACGCACTAGACGTCAAGGAAAGTTACAGAGATGAATAGACGGGTGAGAAAATGGATACCTATATGCAATAGTGCACATTCATTAAATGTTGTGTCCTCCCTTGAGAACGGTTCTACCAAGCACACCAAATTTCAGTGGCTTGGTTGCAGCACCATCAATGCACAAGCTCACATCGCTTTCAAAGTTTGGAGGAAGGTGGCAGCACCATCAATGCACAAGCTCACATCGCTTTCAATGTTTGGAGGAAGGACGACATCAACTTGCAGACCAGCCTGACGCAGTACATCAACTTGCACTGGATGAGCACTCCCAACCTTCAGAGAAAGGAGAATGAGTTTATCTGAGTCGCACAAATTATATCGAATGGATCAGCTTCACGAGGATAACGTGGACACGCTCGGAGGCCGCCGAAACGGCGCGGCCTCATACTTCTAATTATGAGAAACATAGGAGACGCGCTGTTTTAATTTGTGTCTCCTATATTACGATTTGTATATTTGTGTCTCCTATGTGGGTACTTAGGAGACACAAGTTATTCTTTAGTGTTGAGAGTATATTTATAGGGGACGTGATTTATCAACACGCGTCTCCTATCTATGATAGGAGACACAGTTCAATTCCGTGTCTCTTATCCGTGTGTCTTCTTTGCTGATTTCTTACATAGTGATATGATGTGGGCCAAAAAAAAATTAAGCGGGCCGGAGTATGATCGACGGGCCGCCATGGATACAATACTGATACTTTCTGTATGTGTGGACACTGCACTGATGAAGTGACAGCGGATGGTGGTATATATTGCTAATAGCTGCACGTGAAGGAAGATACTACTGCTGGCTAATTACATATATATGTATCGTCAGTGAAGTCCGTCTATCTACTGGATGGCGCCATTAATTACGATCGTGGATCGGCGACTTCAATTAATAAGCAAACAAGCGAGATGGATGATACTCTTATATATGATCAGCTCAATGCAACATCAGCAGTGTCACCATGCATCGTGGATCACTCATCCATCACATCTTAATTAATTATTTATCAGCACTTGCCATCAAATCACACTACTACAAAAACGATTTGTAACAACGCCTCGTTTTTTTAGGGGCGAACCAAAAAGTCATCCGTTCCTATAAATAGAGAGAGGGTACAGTAGAAATGATCCGCCTCTAAAGATGACATCTGTAGGGGCGGCTGACCTCCTCTGCCACCCCTGAAAATGGGTGCCATTTTTGGGGGCGGGGGGGTCAGCCGCCCCTACAAACAATCATTTTTAGGGGCGGCTCACCCCCCATTTACCTCTAAAAATGCCCTCATCCGCCCCTAAAAGTATCATTTGTAGGGGCGGCTCATCCGCCTACCCGCACCTAAAAAAGTATATAAAAATATGTGTCCTTCTTCCTCCTCCTCCCGACCCTCCATTATTGGCTTGGGAGAGGTGCTCCCCAAGATCGAAAAAAGGAAAAAAGGGGGAAAGGTTTTCAACTCGATTTCCTTGAAGTTTGGGGTTCTAGGAGGTAAGTTGACGCTAATTTCTTGTCATTCCTAAGCTTTTTTGTTAGATTTGTGACTCAAATGGTGCTCTCTTTCCCTCTAACTAGCTCTAGATCTCCATGGTATGGATTAGCCATTTGAGACACCATTTGTCTCAAACTTTTGGATGAAGTTGTGCTATTTTAGATGGAGAACAAGATTATCTAATTATTAGTATTGGATCTACATATTTTAGCCTCATTTCTAATTAAAGTACTCACTAGATCTATGGAGGAGAGAGAAGAAAATTTGTTTTTTCCCTATTTTCTCTCACATGCATGATAGGTTTTTTTTGCAAGAAATTGTGTTACAATAATATGTTTGGTTTTTATTTTCTTATTTAGTACTATCTAAATGACATTTTATTAATATCTACGCTTATAGATTAGTATGTATATTTGCAATGCCATTTATGGTTATTATACTTTGGAGAAATGAATTTATGTTTTCCCTAATTATTTACGTAAGTAGTTGTTTTTTTAATCCATTTGAATTATTTGTTACTGTTTAGATATGGATAGGACATGGATGTACACTGTAAAAAGGACATACGCCTATTTTCGTGGAGAGCTTAACAAATTCATTCAAGTTGCCGAGAACCACGCAAGAAATGAGAAGACACAACTGATGCGTTGTCCATGCTTTGACTGCCAGAATTTGAGAGTATTCAGCAACCCAACTACAATCAGATTGCATATAATAGTGAGGGGTTTTGTCAAGGACTACATGGTCTGGAAGCAACATGGCGAGACTGATGCTTCACCACCTCCGGCGAATAATCCACTGAGTCAAATCGTAGAGGACGATGATTTTGACAGAATGGTTAGTTCTTGTTCTTATTTTCATGATGGCGGAGATGATGATGGTGTTAGTGGATCCCATGGTGATGATGGTGATGCTGATGATGTTGGGGTTAGTGGATCTCATGGTGATGATGTCGAGTGTCCCATGGATGGTGATAGTAGTGATGATGAACTCGATGATGGTGATTTTCTTGGCCAGTTGTTGCGCCACACTAAAGCGGAGGTATTGGTTGCTAGTGCCCGGAGGTTAGCAAACTTCGAGACAGTAAAAAAATCAGCTGAGGAATTTATTTATGACCGCTCGAAGGAATGCCCGAAATATTGGACCGTGCTTCATTTCATACTTGAGCTGTTGACACTGAAGGCTAAGCATAGTTGCTCAGATGGTAGTTTCAATGATCTGCTGCGTATCTTGACTTGGTTACTTCCAAAGCCAAATAAAGTGCCAGCCAACACATACAGAGCAAAGAAACTTGTCAGCCCGTTCACCATGGGTGTGGAAAGAATCCATGCTTGTCCTAATCATTGTATATTGTATCGTGGGGACACTTTTAAAGATCTAAAAAAATACCCTGTATGTTCCGCAAGTCGCTACAAAAAACAATGCTGGATACTGTGATGATGACAATCAAGATCCAACCAATGTGAATAAGGGGAAGGGGAATGTGGTGAATAATAATAGTGCTGCCTCCATTGAGCTAGATGACGCTACATTAGGCATTTCTAATAAACAGAGCAGAATTTCAACCATGGTAATGTGGTACCTCCCAGTTTTCGATTGCCTTAGGCGTTTCTTCTCGAACCCAAAGGATGCTGAGCTGATGCGCTGGTGGGATTCAGATAAGAGCAAAAAGGGTGACGGAAAACTCAAAGGTAGGACGGGATGCACGGTGTGCGTGGATGACACCGTATCGCCTTTCCTTGAGGGTTCTCGGAAGGTAGTTTACCTTGGATCCATACGCTTCTTGGTTGAAGGGCATAGGTACCGAAGTAAGAAGTTCTATAATCATTTTGATGGCAACCCTGAATTCCGTTATAATCCAGAACAACGAGACGGACATTATGTTTTCAATATGGTCCGAAACGTCAAGGTCATTTATGGGAAGAAGAAGGAAGATGGGAAGAAGAGAAACAGAGATAAGGCACCTATCGAAGGCGTACCATTCAAGAAACAATCCATCTTCTACAAGTACTTGTTGTATTGGGCAGATCTTGAGGTCCGCCATGCAATCGATGGTATGCACCTGAAGAAGAATGTGTTTGGTAACACAATTGGGCTCCTTCTAGAGATATCAGCCAAAATAAAGGATACGTACAAGTCACGACAGGACTTGGTAGCCATGAAGATAAGAAAAGACCTTCACCCTGTTGATAAAGGGAATGGTAGATATGAACTTCCCCCAGCTAGCTACAACTTGACACGTGATGAGAAGAAGGCGATGTGCGAGATCTTAAGAGGGATCAGAGTCCCGAGTCGTTTCACATCGAACATAAGAAAACTAGTGTCGATGAAAGATTTATCACTATGCGGCTATAAATGTCATGATTGTCATGTGTTGCTTATTGGTACTTTGTAACGTCACGAATAAAATCCGCACACACACGGATACCGCTGTAGCTTTCACCCAAGAGTATTCCAGGGTATCGTATCCACTGAGGAACGTGAGTACACTATCTACGGGTTCAGACAGTCCAAGGACACACACACACACACTAGTGTAGGAGGATAGGAAAGAGAGGACTTTCTAAGATCTAGAATCTATGTTTAGAAGAAGAGATCACGTCGCTGTTATACTTCGAGCTAAAGGTATCGACCGGCTTAAACAAGCCAGTAGCTCCAATAATAGTGCTCTATCTGATATCCAAACGTGGAGGATTACTAGGGCTCGAACAGGACTGTCACCACCTGCCGGCTACCTCTACAAATCGTGGGACAATCGGACAACTGAGTGGTATAGTTTAGCCTAGACACCACGTCTATGCCTTTCCCTACTAACTCTAGAGGCGATCAGGGTTATCCTTTTCTATTCGGAGCCCATCTAGAGTCAAATGCAACTCGTTAAGCATACACATCAACTAATATAAGACAGAGATGATAACTTACGATCTAAACTCTAATTCTAAATAAACAAAGAAAGTCTCGAACACTTACAACCGAATAAGCATCCGTCGAGGTACAAGCGGAGAAGAGCGCCGACAAGCCCGGCACATCCTCCGACTCCTCCTCACTCTCGTGTAGAGGTACAAATTGGAGAAGAACGCCGTTACCAGCGCCCCTCCTGAGTACCTCTACTCCTAAAACTCCCTAAGATAGCTCTACACCTCAAGTGAGGACTCAAGAGAAGAGATGGTGTGGTGTGGTGTGGTGTGGTGTGTGTGTTCATTTGAGCCCCCTCCCCTCATATATAGGTTGGAGCCACTAGTCATTCGCCCGAAAACTGACCCAAACCACCATGGAGGACCAATAGCACCTCGCCACGTGTCATCTGAGAGGCGGTGGGGCCCGTGGGCCGCCACCACTGGGTCGGGCGACCTGGAGGTCGGCCGACTGTGGGTTGGGTCCGTTTGGCCCGGTCTTCGGTCAGGTGGATGCTAGGTGGGCCCCCATGTCATGTATATGGGTAAGGGCCTGTCTTAAGTCAGTTTGGTAGCTCTGGTGGGCCCTTGGATCCTCGTGAACGCGTCTGATTCGTCGAGAAGGTGTTGTCTCGGATCGATGACGTGTCGCCTTGCTTATGGGCTGCGTCTCTCTCTCTCTCTCATGTGCAGCTGCCAAGTGGGCCCTTTTGGCCTTTGGGCTTGCTTGTGCTTGGCCCAAGAATTTATGCCTTGGATAATATGCTTGTTACATGCAGTTTTGGCCCAAATTCACCTGCACACATTCTCAGACCAGCATCTGTGGAATTTGTCAAATAATCATCCTATGCTAACATTTATTCCTTCTAATGCTCGACTTTTGCACGATAGTTGACGGTTAAAATGGGTCGTTAGTGACCGTCAACAAGATCCCCCACAGTTAGTTCTTTGATCATCCTCGAGTAAAGGTAAGAACTAAGGCGGACCCGACTTCACATGATATGACACCTGCATACAAATTATTCTAAGCCTTACTTTTGCCTGTGAATTTTGATGTGTCTACCATAAATGTTTGGGAAGTTGAAGAGCAGAACGGTGTTGACTTCAGTCTCCTCCACTTTTCTGCTATATGACTGGGGTTTTGGAAAAATTTTTTGCAAAGACCAACCATAGCTTTACTTCTCCATAGGATCTGTCATGTGACTCATTGTGTATATATCCTCACCAAGGCATTGCTTCTTTTCACCCTACTTCTAAAGATGGCTTATGTGGAGCTCATGGTAGGGGAAGTGGAAGCATGCACTTGTGTCACATATATTGCAAAATCAAATAAAAGATCCATGGAGATGACAAATCAAACAAGATGATCAAGATTGTGCACATATGTGGAAGGTGGATGGTGAAAATGGAATACTCCATTTATGAATCTCTCTCTCCTTTATTTGGATAACATGAGGACATGGCTATATATATATATATTATGGACATTGATGTGTCCATTTTTTTGGGGGCATGCTTCTTGGGCATGCCATCTTTTTTTTTGGATAGCCTATGCCTCATTTGAAGGATACTAGAAAGAGATCATTAAACATGGAGTTTTATTTTGTGGATGGATGGAATGGCATAGCTGACTTCCAGTGTAGAAGTTCAACTGGTGGATTGCACATGATCTTGATCAAACAAATATGAAAGACATCTCACTAGGGTCACAAAGTTTGAAGAAGCTCAAAGCAATAACAAGGCACATATGTGTAAAGATTTGTATCATGAAGATCATCATATGGTCTTGGTAGGACAAACACGTGGAGTTGTAAAGCTATGGAGGTTTTTCTTTTTGATAAAAGTTTCCCAGACACATAAGCAGATAAAGCAAGGATTCTTCCATCAAACTATATCGCACTGGTCAACAACTTAACAATTATGGGTTCCCTAAGATATGATTCACAAGCTCAGGCTTAGCAAAGAATAAAAAGTATGCAAGCAAATCATTGAGAAGCACAGAACCAGAGGATACCTTGAGTTTAATTTTAATGATTAACCAAGATTTTTATTTAAACTCATAGGCTAGGGAGAGTATGAGGGGTAAAGTGCACAAACCATCACGGTGAAGATGATCGGAGCTTAGTGCTAGTTAGCCAAACCTGAGGTTCCACTGCCCAATACTAGCTCTGATTCGTCTTGGCTTTTTGCATTCTGGTTCATTCGGTGTTGTGCACGTGTTGTGGGAAATCTCGAGTGTATATGCATGAGAGTTCCGAGAGATCTCCCCCACACTTGTTCTTGTACTTGGTGCTTATTCAAAAACAAAAATATGGAAATAGACTAATAGCTCCACAGGTTTTAAGAACCAGGGAGCTCCTAAAATTTATTGAAACTAAAATTTAATCTCACCAAGATACTTACTCAAGCAAGGCTGAACTAAGGTTGCATCAACATGAGTATGTTGTGCAATATTAATCCAAAACCTTGGCTTACCTTTCTACTTGAATTCAGCTCAATGACTTGCCCAATTGGATTTGATTTTTCTGCATGGGTTAGTCCACATATGCAACCAATATCTATATAAGTAGTAACTCTAGGACATCAATCAAACTTGACACCATGTCAGTTTGACTGAAGAAGATATTTTAACCCAAACACCATGCTTGATTTAAAAGGCCTATGAATGTGTTTCTAGACACACATTCAAACTAGAGCATATATGAACAGATAAAGAAAGCATGAAACATGATTGAGCTTTATTCAAAGAGAGATAGGTATGAGTACGAACCTGGTGATCCTTGGGCGGCCTCCCAGTAGGGCTTTGTTTAATGTCAAAAGCAGGACATTGGAGTACTTACCATGATGGTTTGTTGATGAAGGCTCAATATTATCACCATGGCAATTCCTCTCTTTTTTCATTTTTTTTCATTTTATAGAGCAAGATGCGAGGTCGTACACCAATTCCAAGACAAGATATGAATTGGGAAAAGAACTTACTTTGGGGTACTCACATACCTCCCCCACACTTGGAGTTTGCAAAACATCGAGTGTATGGAGTTCAAGTCTCCTTCAGTAGTTGTTCTTCATCAAGGCATATCGATGTGTTGTAGTCGGTTAGCTCTCATGTTCGTAGGTGTTGTCTATCCATCATTCTTCTTGATCTTCCCCTGGAAAGGTTAGCAACCAAAAATACCCGAAGGAAAACTATATCCTAGAACATGCTCTTGCTTTTTATTGAAAGGGAAATAAAGAAGTAAATACATAAATGATAGTCCGGGCTATCTCCCGGCAGTGCTTTGTTTCTGGTCATAAGCTCGACCGTGATAACTCTTGCAACCATCATTGGTGATGGGTCATTGTTTCACCACCAATCGTTGAAGCTAGCTACAAGGTTAGCGCCACGGTGCACCCACGAAATCCGCAATGTTTACGATGGACATATACATCTACAACCAACCTTCTGAAGATTTTGCAGAAGAGGACTATAAGATAGTTGTTGTCCTCGTGTGTGCACGGTGCACTAAGCATGCCTGACTCTGGAGTTGCATTGAATGAGCATGGTTTACGTGGTATGTCAAAAGTGAAACTCCCATGCTCATTTGTGGAATCATTTTCTTTGGACTCCAGAGTCGGTGCCTCACAAGATTCCTTGGCCCATTGATTCTCCATCTCAAGAGATTCATCGTGAAAGCTTGATGTTGATTCTCGATCATGATTGAGAACAACATAGTCTGGGCCCGCGGGAAGGGGCTCAAACTCGATCAAGGGTGACGATGAACGTTCATCTTCACAAGAGTGAAGACCACCCTCCGAGTCGTATTCTTCAGAGGATTCTAGAGCTCCCAAGAGAACGGGCTCCGATACTATGAATGGAGATGTATGCATCATCTCCTCGAGCGGGTTTTGCTCGGGAAGAGGCTTGGCCAGAAGATTTTCTAGGTGAGGAGTAGCAACGGCCGAGCCGGTTTCCCTAAGCTTTTAATCTAGGCTCCCATGAGTTGCCAGAAGTTTTTCTAGCAGGAGGCCTAGGGGAAGATCAAAATCGAGGATATCTTAGATATAAAAATCTAAATGCACCTTGATTTTGTCTATGGTGATAGGCACATCCCTTGCAATCCCCCGACATTCAAAGAATAGTCCGGATGGACTTTTAAAGTACTTGTCAGTCAGGGTTAGAGGCTTTTTACCCACAAGAGTATCCAAAAGGTACTGGGGTAAGATGCAAACCTCAGCAGTAGGGTCATGAAGAGCTTCTACGATTTTTTCCTTCATAGAACAAGTGATGGTTGCAGAGGTTGGGCTAATCCAAATCACTTTGGAAGCACGCTTTGCCTCTTTTGACCAATCAATTGTGGGTGTATGGTGGGAAATTATATCGAGGGTCTCATAAAGACACATCGATTTCATAGGCTCCTTGTGCCTAAGATGATTCGAGGTATTTTGGATGTTTTCCGAAGGATCATCCTCGAATCGGGAAGAGAACTCCGAAGGTTGAATTTCTTCTTCCTTCGGTGTTTGTGGTTCGGGAGAGGGCTCAACAAACAAATATTGGGATGTGGAAGATGAAGGCTCAGATTCGGTTGTTGAGAGACTCCCATGGCTGGACGCGGATTCCTCCCGGCGGGGTTCACTATGGTCGGCAGTGAAGAGAGAGTCTTCTAGGAAACTATCTAGGATGTCTCTTCCTTCTTCCAGAGTCGTGTGTGCGAACCATCCTCCGCTGGCGATGTCAAGTTCTAGGGCAGTTTCCATGTCTAAACCCGAGTAGAAAACGTTCAACGATACTTCGTCGGGTATAGATATGTCTGGGATAGATGCCAAAAGGCATGATAATCTAGCCCATGCTGCACCTATGGACTCCTTCTCTAATTGCTCAAAATCGATGATGTCTGTCGGTAGGGAGTCTATGCATTCGGTGAGGGAGAATGAGGAACAAAAGTCATCCCAAAGCTCCTCCCAATCACCGCTCATATTTCCTATCGCGCGGGTGTACCATTGCTCCGCCCTCTCTATAAGAGAGAAGGGGAACAATTTCCACTACAAGGCATCTTGTGTCATGCCTAGGATGACTAGACCCGAACATAGTTCCTCGAATTCTTGCAAATGGTCATAGGGATCTTCATGAATTTCTCCCGAGAAGGGTCGCTTCCGAACCATGGCTATAAAGCCAGGGTCGAGTTCAAGGTTAGATGAGGAAGATGGTGATGGCTCAGAGAACTCGCCCATTGGGGTAAAGAGCTGTGGAAAGGATAGCTGCTCCATGGGTAGCGGGTGTAAAGGTCGAAGGAAAGAAAAAGAAAAAGATACGAGGACGATTGAGTCCGCAGATAATGTAGCTGCCATTCTCCGGCAACGGCGCCAGAAAGCTTGTTGGTACTTTGTAACGTCACAAATAAAATCCGCAAGCGCATAGATACCGCTGTAGCTTTCACCCAAGAGTATTCTAGGGTATCGTATCCACTGAGGAACGTGAGTACACTATCTACGGGTTCAGACAGTCCAAGGACACACACACTAGTGTAGGAGGATAGGAAAGAGAGGACTTTCTAAGATCTAGAATCTATGTTTAGAAGAAGAGATCACGTCGCCATTATACTTCGAGCTAAAGGTATCGACCGGCTTAAACAAGCCGGTAGCTCCAATAATGGTGCTATATTCGATATCCAAACGTGGAGGATTACTAGGGCTCGAACAGGGCTGTCACCACCTGTTGGCTACTTCTACAAATCGTGAAACTATCGGACAACTGAGTGGTATAGTCCAGTCTAGACACCACGTCTACGCCTTTCTCTACAAACTCTAGAAGCGATCAGGGTTATCCCTTTCTATCCGGAGCCCACTCTAGAGTCAAATGCTACTGGCTAAGCATACACATCAACTAATATAAAAGCAGAGATGATAACTTGCGATCTAAACTCTAATTCTAAATAAACAAAGAAAGTCTCGAACACTTACAACCGAATAAGCATCCGTCGAGGTACAAGCGGAGAAGAGCGCCGACAAGCCCGGCACATCCCCCGACTCCTCCTCACTCTCGTGTAGAGGTACAAATTGGAGAAGAGCGCTGTTACCGGTGCCCCTCCTAAGTACCTCTACTCCTAAAACTCCCTAAGATAGCTCTACACCTCAAGTGAGGACTCAAGAGCAGAGCTGGTGTGGTGTGGTGTGTGTGTTCATTTGAGCCCCCTCCCCTCATATATATACGGGGAGCCACCAGCCATTCGCCTGAGAACCGACCCAAACCGCCATGGAGAACCAATAGCACCTCGCCACGTGTCATCTGAGAGGCGGTGGGGCCCGTGGGCTGCCACCACTGGGTCGGGCGACCTGGAGGTCGGCCGACCGTGGGCTCGGTCCGTTTGGCCCGGTCTTCGGTCAGGTGGCTGTTAGGTGGGCCCCCATGTCCTGTATATGGGTAAGGGCCTGTCTTAAGTCGGTTTGGTAGCTCTGGTGGGCCCTTGGATCCTCGTGAACGCGTCTGATTCGTCGAGAAGGTGTTGTCTCGGATCGATGATGTATCGCCTTGCTTATGGGCTGCTTCTCTCTCTCATGTGCAGCTGCCAAGTGGGCCCTTTTGGCCTTTGGGCTTGCTTGTGCTTGGCCCAAGAATTTATGCCTTGGATAATATGCTTGTTACATGCAGTTTTGGCCCAAATTCACCTGCACACATTCTCAGACCAGCATCTGTGGAATTCGTCAAACAATCATCCTATGCTAACATTTATTCCTTCTAATGCTCGACTTTTGCACAATAGTTGAAGGTCAAAATGGGTCGTTAGTGACCGTCAACATTGCTTACGTTGTTCCTCCCCATTGCAATCAGAGCGATCAAGCCAGTATATGTAAGGATGGTAATCACTCGGTTATGTTACTTCTTCAATGGGATTTCACAAAAGGTGATAGATGAAGATGAGTTGCAGGATCTCAAAGAATTCATTGGGGAAACTATGGCACAGCTGGAGATGTGCTTCCCTCCGGGGTATTTTGACATAACCGAACACCTAATGATTCACATGGTCGACCAGATACGGGCACTTGGTCCACTCTACCTTCATGAAATGTGGACGTATGAGCATTTTATGTCCATCCTCAACCGTTACGTATTGAATCGTGCTCATCCTGAGGGGTCCATGATAGAGGGATACAGTACCGAGGAAGTCTTCGAGTCTTGCCTAGGTTACCTAAAGGATAACGTGTCCCTTGGTTCGCCAATTCCACGTTTTTTGGGGAGGTTGGAAGGTGTGGGCACGGTTGGGAGGAAAATCTTCATCGACAAAGATTTCAAAGGTGTGCAACAAGCACATTATAGCATCTTGCAACACCTCACGATAATGACGCTTTTAGTCAATGAACACTTGAGCATGATTCGGGCAGAAAGTAATGGTCGCTCGGTTGATTGGATCATGAGAGAGCACAAACGTCGACTGACTGCATGGTTGAAGGACCTGCATCTACCAGATGGGGAGACCGTGGAGGAACAATCAATCAAAAGATTGGCAGCGGATCCATCTACCCAGGTCACATCATGGCAAGGTTATGATATTAATGGATATCTATTCTATACGGCCGCCAAGGACAAGAAGACCGTGTCCCAGAACAGTGGTGTTCGTATTGCAGCCTTAGACGAGAGAACAGGTGAAAATACAACATATTTTGGTGTCATAGAATATATATATGGGAAGTACACTATGGTTCCAATAAACAAATCCCAGTCTTTCGGTGTCGTTGGGTCAAAACATCCGAAAGGTGTTGAGGTGGACGCATATGGACTCACGATTGTAGAACTCAACAATATTGGTTATAAAGATGACCAATGGGTACTTGCTTCATAGGTCACACAGGTACTGTATGTAGCTAATCATGCAAAGAAGACAAAACACGTCGTCGTTCCTGGAAAACAAGATATCATAGGAGTTGAGGATATCGAAGATGTGGAAGAGTATAATCAGTATGAGCAAATGAACCTCTTCACAAACCTACCACAAAAGATGAAAATTATAGAAGCAGGAATCAGAAAAGATGAAAAGCCATGGGCACGCAAAGATGGTGAATCGAGAATTGTTACGGCTTAAATACATCCTGAATTCATGTATTCTGAAATGTTATGCAAAGATGTATTCTAAATTCTAAATATTAGTTCTATTAATTTTGCAATGTGATATATTGTGGTTTTGATAATTTTATTCATTATAGTCATTACATTGTGATTTTGATATTTTTACTACGTTACACATATCACAATATGGCTATGGTAAAATTTTCAGAATTTTTTCAACTGTTTTCCTATTTCTCTGAATTAAACGAATTTTCTGCAAAATTGTAGAAAAAAATTTGTAGGGGCGGGTGGGGGGCCGGCCCGGCCCCCCTGCCCCTACAAATATTTTTCAAAATTCTCCCAAAAATTTGTTAAATTCAAGTAGAGCTGCAAAACAATTCAAAAAAATGTGAAATTTGCACCATAAGCAATTTATGACCATAGAACTGGTGAATAATATTAAAAATATAATTCAAAATGTTTTGTGTTAAGGAGTGTTCAAAACACAAAGTTAGCCTTAAGTGACATGAGATAGTAGTGTGACACATGACTACATTATGGTGTCATGAATTTTATTCATTATATTCATTGCAATGTGATTTTGATATTTTTCCTATGTTACACATATCAAAATATGGCTAAAAATTTTTAGAATTTTTTCAACTGTTTTTTGATTTCTCTGAATTAAAAGAATTTTCTGCGGAAGTGTGACAACGATTTGTAGGGGTTAGGGGCGGACCGGCCCCCCACCCACCCCTACAAATCGACTTCCTATATATAGCAACACTTGGAAAGAAATTTCAGTTTCTTGGGCGCGAGTTCGAACAGACGCCGTCAGACTGCCAAAATTTCGACCTCGCCACCTCCGCCGCCGACGCCACCACTCCGCGCCCGCGCCGCCGACCCGCTCTGGACCGCCACTCCTCCGCCCCGACTGCTACGGCGCCCCGGATCCGCCACCACCGCACTGGATCCGCCGCCGCCGCGCCCTCCGGCACCCCGAACCGGCCTCCGCACCTCCTCCGCCTCCACCGCCGACCCCAGCCTGCGCTCCGGCGCCCCGAACCCGTCCCGAGCTTGCTCCCGCTCTGGTACGCCCCTACCCTTCCTCCCCTTTCCTTCCCCATCCCATACCGCCGACCAGCAGACGTCACGCGCCTCCTCCCCACGCGCGCAGCCTCGCCGGGCTACCCAGGCCGCGAGCAAGCCATGCCACCACGCCACCAAGCCGCCATGGCACCTGATTTGGCCAAGCCGAGTGGCCTCCCACTGACATGTGGGGCCCAACTGTTAGCCCGGGTTAGGGTTAGAATTATTTTCTAATTTTTATTTGCAATGTATGTTTCTTATTCAAATGATGTCTAATATATTTAGTTAGTTAGCAAGTATTTCATATATACTTAGTTTGCAAATGATGTATATTTGGTTTACAAATAATTGTAATTGAAATGTGGGATTGTGCATGAAAGAGCTCGCAATGTCTCCATTCTATATATTGAATGTAAATTGAATGTATATTTTTATTTATTTTGTAGTATTAAATGTAGCATTTTATATAGTTCTCGAGACCCTGTAATGTTGTATATATAGAATGTATATTTCTAATTTATTTTGTAGTATTAGTTAATAAGAAAATAGAATGTGAATGTGAGTACATGATTTAGTGTCTCCATTATTTATTCATAGAAAAAGTGTATATTCCAAGAGTGTATATTCATAGCAACAATTGCAGCATTAATATTCCAAATAAGTGTATATTAAATGTGAATTGTTCATAATCCGTGTAGAAGTCGTAGATGGATTCTCTGTCGTCATCTTCCCCATGAAGGGATGCCGAACTACAAGACGAGCTTCAACAAATCGCATCCCAGATGGAGTTGGAGACCCAAGCCGATGTCGATGTCCAATTCGCGACGGACGAGTCTGAAAGTGGGGACGAGGATGCCCTAGGGTTGGACAAGGGGCTTGGGTGGACGGCAGGTGGCAGGATCCACTCGATCCACACCTGTTTCCGCAAAGAGAAAGCCGTTCACAGGATGCGCTTGATCCGGATTACGAACCGGAACCACATCAGGTAATGAATACACGATTAATTACAACGAAGCATTCCATACGTTTTCATAGATTGCGCATTAGGACTTGATGAATCGTATTATCCATGTAGGCATCGACTGGCCGGGGTAAGCGCTGACGCGGACCCCCAAGCCCCACGGAGGAAGACAATGAAAGCTCGGGACCCGATCCTGCAAGTACAACGTCCATTGAACAAAACAAAAGGAAAAGGGTCAGCAAGGAAGAAACCAATACTCCGAAGGACAATTTACTATTAATGCAATTAGCCCGGCAGGAGAGCTCATAGATCCTCCGCAAATTGTACCAAGGTTTCGGAATGCTATCGGTGCAATAATAAGAACAAAGATGGATTTGGATCCGACGATCCCCAGTTGGCCCCTAGTTCCTGAGGGGACAAAAGAAGCGATGTGGCAATTGTTGAGCAGAACATTTATTGTGCCCAGAGGAACTAGAGAACAAGTAAAGCATTATGCTTTGAAGATGCTGGGTGCAACTTTCCGCCGGTGGAAGAGCGAACTGAATACACAGTATGTCAAGAAGGGTCGAACGCCATTTGCGGAATACGGGGACATCACACCAGCACAATGGGAAGAGTTTGTTCGACAGAAGACCACTGTAGAAGCTCTAGCCCTAAGCCAGAAGCAAACTGAACTAGCAAAGAGCAACATACATAAAGTCCGTCTTGGACCAGGTGGGTACCAAAGGAAGATCGATGGGTGGTGGTGTGAAAGACAGGTGGCAATAGCCGCCGGCCAGCCTGACCCTTATGAAGGATTGGACGACCATGGATGGCAGTGGCTTGAAGCAAGGAAGTCAAAGATAGTTGAAGGGAAACCAAAATTTAATCGACCCGAGACCGAAGCACTGGCAGAAAGAATGTTACAACTTGCCGAGCTTCAGAAAAAAGGTCAGTTCAAAGCCAATAGGGAGAAAGATGTGCTCAGTACGACCATTGGGTCCAAAGAGCATGGAGGCCGTGTTAGAGGTATGTCCTCTAAGTTGAGCATCAAGGATGGGTTCGAGAAGGACCGGACTAGGTACAGGAGCCATGACCAATATAAAGAAGAAATCGTTGCTGCTGCATAGAATGCAATGGAAGCAAGGTTCAAGGATTTATTTTATGCCACACTTGCGGAGCAGCAGCAGTCAGGGCGACTAATGTTCCCAGTCTCACAAGAGGTGGGGCTTCAACAAATGGTGGTCATGCCCCCTCCAGTACTTGGCCAAGCGAGTTCGGCATGTGCACATAGTAGTGTCGCCTCGACTACAGCTCAGCAATACCTGGTGGATACCATAATGAGTACTACTCCCTGCTTGTTGCTCTATCCTATTGGCAGAGCTGGAAAGACAAAGAAAGTAGCCAAGGCTCAGGTGCATCCGGCTAGGGGTTTATTCAAGGGAAAATAGATCCCCATCGGATATGCATGCGTACAAGTAGAGCAACTCTTAAAATCAAGCTATGAGGATAACGAGATAGATTTTCCCACTGCAGATGGAAAGAGTTGCCTTGTAGAATGTGTCGGTACCACCATTCTATAGCATAAACGAGATATCTTATTGGTTGGTCAAGTACCTTTGGCTACTCAGGCCCTGCCATCACCACAACCACGAGAGGCATCGCCAGCTACTCCATTTTCATGAGAGGTATTGTCACCTCAGGCTCTGCCATCACCAGCGGCTCTAGTATCACGAGAGCCATCACCACCACTACAAAAACCACCTCGAACATCACCACCACCACGAAAATCACCACGAGAGCAAGATTCGTCATCACCAACACCACGACAGCCATCCCCACAGGCCCCCGTATCACCACCACCACGAGAGCCATCCCCACAGGCTCCCATATCACCACCAGCACCATGGGAGCCATCCCCACAGGGCCCGGTATCAGCACGGGCTCCGCCAACAACCCGATCACGAGAGCATACTCCACCGGCCCCAGCTTCGATGACACAATCAGTGCTGCCTCGAATGCTACGGCCTTACCAAAAGGACAAGGAAGGGTCAGAAATTGTGAATAGATGGCCCGTCGTAAACAGGAAGTCTGATGAAAGTGTTAAGAAGGCTAAGTCCAAGGATAATCCACAAAATTCTAGTGTCAGCGGTCAGGCTTTTCTACGCCCCCTACTGACACCGACTTCCAAAAGTCAATTGGGGTTGATGAAATTCAAGACTTGGACGATGCTCCTATAAAATTTGAGTACGGAAAAGACTTGCTACCGGGCTGGGCACTAGCAGATTGTCCACCTTTTATGAGAAGGCTTCATAATTGGTACAAGAGGGCATGTAGACTTGGACTCGGAACCATATATGCCCCACACCATCCGGATGTATTCGGAACTAAGGGGCCTGAAATCTTTGATATCACGATCGATTTTGAAGACATCCAGCAAATGTTCCGCCTCAAAGAACTTAGTATTGAAATGGTTCGACTCTAGTGCATATAAGTGCTCATGATACTAGTTCATTTTATATTACAGCATAAAGTATTATATTATATGCTTAAATATATAATTGTCATCCATTATATTCTACAGGATGCAAACATATGATGGAATTATTTTAAATAAGAAGGTCCCATATCTTGACCCCGCAGCGATTTGCGAGGCCAAGCACGCATCACCAAAATGGATGAAGGATGATGATGACCACCTAAAGTCTTTTGAAACAAAGAAGGCAAAACAAAAGGAACGAAAAAGATTTCATCAAGAGACCTTCACAAATGTTGCGTCCTACATATCGCTTATGATGTCCCGATGGAAAGACATGGATGTCATATTTGCGCCATACCACATCCAGTAAGTCTAATATTAACCATTTCATAATAAATCATTGCTCCGATCCATGCCTCCAAAATGTATGTAATATTTTTTTGTTCAGAAATCACTGGATTGCGTTCCAACTACAACCAAAGCTCGGAAGAATTCTCGTATTGGACTCGTTGGATTGGTCAACCAAGAGATATCAAGAATTCTTAGATATACTACAATTGTGAGTGAATTTCTTATCTTCCCTAAGCATGTCATGCTTAATTCTTTAGATAACTATATATATATAAACTTTCAATTTCTTTCATTTTAAACAGGGCTTACAAGTACTACATTCGTAAAGGAGGAGCCTATCCCGCTGACAAACCAAATGAAATGACTCTGCGCACAAGGTTCCCGTGCCACAAGCAACCCGTAGGCTCCGTGTACTGTGGGTACTACATGTGCCAGCATCTAAGGGTGCAAGGGAGATATACTACGGACCCCGAATGTGTAAGGGGCTACTCTCTTTATTATAGATATATGCATGTCTACTCTGTTTTTACTGTAACCAGCACTTACTTAATTTTACAATGAATTCAATAAATGTAGATTCACCGTGTGCGACGATGATTATCTCCATGAGAAACCACTTTTAAATGTAGTCGACGATTTGTCCCGTTTCATTTTGCATGAAGTGGTCAACGTGAAGGGCAAATTTTTTCACGAAGCACAAAATTTCGCAACGGATGACAAATACATTGGGCTTCGTGAATGGCACAACCAACAGCACCGTGCAGCCACTAGTAGCGGTCCTAGGGAGGATTATTGAAAAACATTTATTCAATATACACTTCAATGATGTATTGTAATGGTGTTTGCTTTTCATATGATAAATTTTGTATGTGTAAGAATTTTTAGTTACCGAACATATTCCAAGTCTCTTTTGCCAACTATTATCGATACTTTAATGATCAAAATCGACAGGAATGCAAATTGCAAAAAAAATGTTGAAAACGTTATCGAAAGTTTCAAAATCGAATGTATGTGGGTGGGCAAAACTTTTTAGGGGTAGGTGAGGTGGTGCCCCAACCCTGAAAATAGAATTTCAGGGGCGGGCGACTCCCCAACTCACCCCTGGAAATATATTTTCAGGGGCGGGTGGACCCGCCCCTGGAAATGCATTTTCAGGGGCGGGCAACGGCGTGACCCGCCCCTGAAAATTCATTTTCAGTGGCGGTTGGGGGATGGCCCGCCCCAAGAAACCTATTTTTAGAGGCGGTTTCGCTACCCGCCTCTGCAAATAGGCATTTTTAGCAGTCAGAACTAGCAACGGGTGCGCTATCCGCCCCAAAAAATGTGTTTTTATCCGCCCCGACAAATGCTTTTCGTAGTAGTGTCACTCGACTCGACTGCTACAGTTAGCTAGGATGACTAGGATAGATTATTCCTCGCTCAATGATCCATCACAAGCTAAGGGCCGTACCTGCAGGTAATTGCATGCTTGCTTCTATTGTACTACAGGCCTGCAGCTATTAGTTATTGCTTCTAATTAAACAATTAACACTATCACTGTACTACTTTACAGTAGTTTACAGAAAGGAAAAGCTTGCGGCTCTAACTCCGATTCATGGGCCTAATACGCCATCCTCATCCACATATGACTGTTTAATCTTTAAAAGACAAAAGCTGACCCTGCTATTCTACCAAAATCAAGCAGCCATGAGGCCACGTCTACAAGAAATATTAACCGTTGGATTACCGTATTGCTTAATCGGGCGGCCGCAGTATGAGCCGGAGGCCGGACACAAACTAGCGCAAGGATTGGTTTCCCACGTTCCAGATCTTTCCTGAACACACGCCCAAGCTATCATGCGGCACCATTAATCTGAGCGCATTACTCGTCGGAGCAAGGTCACGGACCGCAACCAACATCGAAGAGGACGTACAAGAGTTAGATAGCAGCAGTATGTGGGCGAATACATTGGCAAAATAAGCTGACATGGCTATCATTACATGAGAAAAGAGTGTGTTGTTGCCTACTCTTTCGTCTACTACTCTGGCTCGTACTCTTAGGCAAAATAACACCAATTAGAGAAGGCATTAAATATCATACAGACAACAAAATAGACAACTCATTGTAAAGTTGTCTGTATGTCTCAAATAGATAGCAGCTGTCTAAACTATTGTACATGCCCGACTTAATGCTACTCCTTCCTTCCATTTTTATAAGGCACACATGTATATCAAGATTCAAATTAACTTTGCTACCTTTGACCAACAATTTAACTATTATTTTTTATTTTTATAATGTAAACTTCATATGATTGGATTCATAATCAAATATACTTTACCATGATTATAAATTTATAACCATAAATGACATAATATATAATATATCAATGGTCAAAGTGTTATTTAGAAGACCATGTTATGTTAGATTATGCCTTATAAAAGTGGAAGGAGTGAGTAATTTAATACTAGATATACTTTTAAGTGGGATTACCGTTTATTCACATATACTCTTAGTTTTTCTGTCCAATGAAGAATCAACGTTAATTTCATTGTAGATAAACACACATGCTTCTCAATCCATTATTGTTAAGATAAGAGTTACTATGATGTTGTTTCCACTTTCATTCCTGGTAGGTTCAGGTGAGTCCATAGCATATTTAAATTCTGATACATGTACCACGCGTATATATGTCTTGAAATTTAGATGAACTCCTGATATCTTTATAACAATAGAGTTTCAACACATGGCCATATATATTTGACCTTTAGTGCAAAGGTTTTCTCTATGCTCACACAATATGCTCTACGGCTATAGATAAAACAATAAATTTGTAGTCCTCATACATGTTTAATTCAAATTCTATTCAATAAACAAAGAGTGCGGCATAGCCGCTCCAGCCATAGATAAAATAATAAATTCATAATTCTCATACATGTTTAAATTTTAATTGTATTCAATAAACAAAGGGCGTGGCAAAGCCGCGCCAGATTTCTAGTTATATTAATCCATCCCTACTAGCTGCAATCTTCTGCATATATGCAAGATTATATAATGGTACGTACAAGAGGGGCAGTGCTGAAAAGGGGCACGCATCGTCTCTACTTGCTGGTTCATTCATTCATTCGGTCTTCACCGACCGTACTATACGTGCCTAACCATATTATTGACAACACAACATGTAGCAGCGTAAACAAACAAAACTGCTGTCTCTACCTACCCTAATCTCTCTTTTGACTTTGCATTAACACCAAGCCGTCTGAAACTCAAATTGTACCAGATACAATCTTTCGCTTCGACAAGTTCTTCACACTTTTATTGCAAGTAACACGTACTAGATATACTCAGCGACCTATTCATCTTCTTAATTATGTATGTATAGGTACTTGTAAGTAGTAGCTGCTAATTTGGCTCATGCATACATGTATGCATCCATGGTGCCGTCTTACATATTTTGCAGGGGAACAAATTCGAAAATTTGTTATATACAACACTTTAATTCTCAAGCCCAACATAATAGATCCAAAAAAATCATTGAAGCCCATGACGGTCTCCGTGAGAAATCAACGCAATTCAAGCGGCTGGGCTGGGTGCCTCGGGCCAATAATGCTCAAATGGGCTTGTTGCTAGGAAGCCTGCAAACTGATCATGATCATTTAGTGCGCGCGACAGGGATTTGGCCTGTTGCAGAAGCGTGCGAGCTCAGCTTGCTATTTTCCGTTTGAAGATTCAATACTGTTGGAATGGCCACCTTCATCGAATTATGCCCTGGTTACTTAGTTCCAATCTTCTAGAGGATATAGAGTTGCCAACACATCTGAGAGCAGCTAATGCAATTGTTGGAGGATATGAGAGTTTCAGTTATAGATATATAACTTAACATTAATCACTTTTTCATAGATACAATCCCTGCTCACACAAATAAAATCGTGAGAATCCTTCAAAGAAATCAAGTTCTACACTAACTGTAAGCTAAAAAAACGAACTTATAATTGATCATTCTTCATTCCTTGATTAATTGATCACTACAATCAGTTTAGTCTATTGATCTTCACTGCTTAACAATACTTTATAAATACTGTACAAATTATCAAAGGGCAACTTAGATCATTGATAAATATTGTCTTGCATATGTTAGCTCTTATTAAATATTTACCACACAAGACAAAAAAATAGGTATACATTGTCTCTATTTTTTACTCCTTTTTCTTCATTCCATGTTTTCGATAGAGTTCTTCTTGCATTCTTTTTTCAGATTGGTTTTCAAGATCCATGAGTAATAATAATTAAACAATAGAAACAATCTTCCAAAATGCATAGTCATTGTTTCTCTTGTTCGATTCAGTAAGATAAGCACATAGGGTTTTCCATCCCCCTATGCCTTTTGAAGGCATGATGGGGGTGTAACTATTATTAACTGGAACAGAAAATTGGTTTGGTAAGCTCTACTAGAAGTTAAGAACTGTAATGCTATAGAAGGGAAAAGAGTCAAATCATACTATGTTCTTTTAGAGGGGCAAATTGTTGAATA
>NC_053151.1:4612136-4624636 GCF_016808335.1 Panicum virgatum
CTCTAGAGTTACGGGGAATCTTCTATGCATGAAGCTTAGAATGAAGTCTATTTGTAAAACCTCTTCAGGGATGGGTGCAACTTTTCACGACGAATCTAGTGACGGTAATTAATTAATGATTGGCTATAGTGATGCTACAGTAACTATCCTCTAATCATGCGGTCAAAGGTCTCATTAGATTCGTCAGGGTTCTTAGCGTAGGGGTTCTGGAGTTGGTTTTATAAACTGACTTTATTGATACCCCTAATTAGTGGTCAAAATCCTACTTTCTAGAATTCTAGACTAACTAAACGAAGCCTATAGTGTATTCATCACCTAGCTACGTAAATATAAAATTTAGGCCTCTGTTGTTTCCACACACAAAATGCTTCTTCTTGCTTTTGCTCGTCTATATATATGGTCTCTCTCGTGCAGTAGTAATTGTTGGCATGCATGACCCAGATTTAATTAATTTGTAGCAGCAGAGATGCAGAGATGTACCGTGGTTAAGCAATTGTGGGATCGTAATGCCGACGTTAGGGTAAGCACGTCATGCATGCCAACGTAATTAACGAGAGAACGCTTCGTGATGTGACGGCCCCACATACAGGATCCTCGCTAGATTTGCCCCGTTCTTTCATCATGCATGTTTGCCCTTTATTGTCTGTTGTTCATACTTTGTGCACTTGTCTTTCCACACGCAGAGTATATATATAATGCATGATATATAATAGCGCGTGTAACTTCTTTTATCTTTACTTCTGCTTTATTATTTCTGTAATAAGGAGGCCGGCTGTACTTGAAGTACTAGAGAGCACTTGCATTGTGTACCTTCCATGCAGATATGATTCAATTCAACTCTCATGATTATTATATATTCAATTTGCATTATTGCTTTTGATTTTAATTTCTCTCCCGGAAATATAATATAATATAATAGGCATGTTTAAAGGATTATTTGTCACCCACAGGACGTTTGTGACTTCATCTTGATCGATTTCCCACAATCAAAACAGTGAAGCTGCAGGATGGCAATGCCAGACGAGCAAGTTAATAAACCTTGAAATCGATCTCCGGTCGTTCCGTTTCGTTAACGTTCCCAACTGCATGTACGTATTAGTTTTTTCAGATCTTTTGATTTATTTGATGAGTATAACTATATATATATATATGTATATATATATACACACACACACATATATATATATACATATATATATATATACACGGCAGCGCTATTCTACACCCTAGGTGTAGAATAGGAATCTACACCTAACCAACCCAACACCCAACCCAAACCAATCCGGTTCCCACCAATCGATCCAATCCGTCCCCCACCTGTCCAGCTTCTGCGTTCCGCGAGCACGAGACGCGAGCGCGCGGAGCGCGCGAGCGGCAGCTGCGAGACCTCCCGCATCGGGGGCGCGCGGACTGGCGGGGGCAGAGGCCGCGGCCGTGCACGGGCTTGCGGTGTGCCGCGCGGGGCGGAGGTCGTTGCGGAGCGAGCGGCGGCGGCGGGGCGGAAAACGACGCTGCGGGGCGGCATGCACGGGGAGCAGCGGCGTGGCCTCGCGAGGAGCGGAGGCGGCATGGGTGTAGCCGCAGGGGCTCGCTGCACGGAACGGCCGTGGACCAGCAGTCGCGCAGCAGGGAGCGGTGACTGCAGCGGCCAACGGGCGCGGTGCCGCGGTGGCGGCGGCTCGGCCTTCCCGGGAGCAGCGGAGCAGCCTCGCAGGGAGCGGCGGCCGCGCGGAGTGACAGCATCGCGTGGGACGGCGCAGCCTGCTCGGTGCGGCGGCCGGGGCGGGAGTGGCTGCAGGTGAGCACAGCCCGCAAAAATCGCAGCTCGCGTAGAGTAGTGTGGAGCTGAGCCAGGAGCACGCGCATACTGCGAAATTCCCCTGATTTGATTTGCTGTGATATGTAGATAATGGCATCAGCCATAGTAATTGAGCTCTTATCACCGACGATTTCACTGCCACACTGATTTGAGGGAATAGTTTTCTATTCGTGTGTATTTTGATCCATCAAATTCAGTAATCTACCTCCGCTCAAAAATCTCTATATTTTGTTAGTAAATGCACTCCGTCAAACTGACATGGAAAAAAATTATTTAAGATGCGTTGTATTGTTCCAGTAATGTGTTTTTGTAGTTTCACTAGTGACAATTACTAAACTATCTCAATATCATGTAGTTCAGTAGTCCAATATTATCATTGGTGATATATCAAAAAGTCACCAATAGTCTGGTAGTAAAAATATAAAATTACTCAAGCTTCATCTTGGAATTCGAAAAAATTACCAAAGCATATTACTTCTTCACTTAGTAAGTGAGCTACCACTCCTGTCCTATCTTCTCTTCGTATGTTTTTCTATGATTAAGTTCAGTAATTGGTAGTATGGTTTTTAGTTTTGTTCTTAGCTATCGAGATCAGTATTCGGATCTAAAATGGTTCAGTAAAAATGGCCTATTCTCTAAGATCCAGCAACTGGATGCATTGCTGTCAGTAATTGCTGAGCGTGTATGGGAATATGTGTTTGAATTACTGAATTACTTGAGATGTGCACAGAGTTGGTATACACATGGTTCTTGGGTGCTTGCATTACTGAAAATACTGGATCCAAGTAATTACTGAGCATGTATGACAGAATTGTGTGAATTACCGAATTAGTTGATTCGATGACATGAAAAATTACTGACATATTATACATATGTCAACGTGCCTGGAGGCGGCCGCGTGTTATCTGTACCGAGGTGAGCATGTTGGGGTGTGGAAATTACTGAAAAAGCTTTCACTAGGGTTTGAAGTATCTGGCACTTGATATGCAGGTTTGAAGACATATGGGTAGGCATTACCTGATCACAAAAAAATTCTATGGATTTGTTCGATAAATGGGCTTCGATGTATGGAATAACTTAATCTATATATGCATAGGCATGACTGGACGTACATAAAAATTGCCGATATTTACTGACTACTGGATCTGCATGAGAAAATACTGAACATTTGGAAGGTACACCTTTGTTGATTGCAAAAAAATGATTTATGAAAATAAGGTGTTGGTGAACCTGAAAAAATTACTGGATGTATATATTACTGACTAACTAGATTGCTGAATACAAGCATCTGCTGAATATTTATTTTATTACGGAGTCTCTCAGTTACTGAATCCAAAAACACTTGAACTATTGCAACACTGCCCTTCATGGAATCCTAAATCCATCCAATGTACAAAAAAAAATTCTAAATAACTAGATCTCCAAATTACTGAATACATCAAATAAAAAAAGTGTAGGTGAAAAGTCCCAAGTCACCAAAAACATAAGGAAAAAATACTGGATGTACATAAAAAGAAAATACTGAATAACTGATCTTCATATTACTGGATCGAAGAAAGTACATGGTGGGTTACTGGAAAAATCATTCACCAAAAACATGAGAAATTACTGGAAAAAAGTGCATAGTACTGAAAGCTAGTTCTCTGGATTATTGAATCCAAGAATATACATATAGTTGGGTGGTTACTACACATATGTACACATATTAGTTATGTTTAACTATCTCATGTAGCCTCCAAAACACAAAAACACATAAAGTCTAAAAAAAAGTTCAGTAGTATCATTGTCGTATGCATGATCCGATGAGTTGGGAAGGGGTGCAATGCCCACATGAATCTGCCACCAGTTAAACTCTGAGAAAGATCATTGAGAAAAACAGAGCAAAAGACCGGCATGATACTGAATTACTTGGTTGCTGGTTTACTGATAATAAATGAAACGCTGCATAGTATTAATAGGTTACAGAGAATTATATAGTATTACTGGGGTATTGAGGGATTACTCATATATGTAAGTATTAATGAATTATTAAATGCAAGCATCTGCTGAATATTTATTACTGAATAACTGGATTAATGAATGCAAGTATCTGCTGAATATTTATTACTGAGTCTCTTGGTTACCGAATCCAAATATATGAACTATTTGCAACAATTAGTAGGCATGAAAATACTGATTAGATGGATCTATTGATTACTTAACCTACGAATGCATATAAAAAATTCGTGAATGACTGGATCTTCGGATTACTGAATCCATTCAATGTAAAAAAGGAGTCTCCATGTTACTGAGTCTCTCAGTTACTGAATATTTATTACATAAAAGAACTACTGAATAACTCGATCTCCCTGTTACTGAATTCAAGCATGAACATGGTGTGTTACTAGAAAAACAATTCATCAAAAACCTGAGAAATTACTGAAAAAGTGCATAATACTGAATAGTTAGTTCTATGGACGAGGCGATGAGTCGAAAAGGGTGCCATGCCCACGATGAACCTGACGGAAAAGAGAAACAAAAAGAAACAATTCATCAACAAGCAGGAACTACAGAACGCAGTGGAGGGGAGAACCGCGCACACCCAAATTGCGCAGCCAGGAAGCTCCCGATTTGAGCCATTGGCGCAGATCAGCAGCCCTGCCGCCTGTCCGGGTAGCCACGCTCCCTGCTCCCACCGCGCTCGTGCCGGCCACGCGACCGCTGCTCGAGGCTGCTCGAGGCCGCACGAGCCAGTTACGCTTGGGGCCGCCCGCCTCCGCCGCTCGCCGTCGCTGCCACTCGGGCCGGCTACGCGAGCTCCACTCGTGGGCTGCACTCCCAGCTGCGCTCGGGGCCGTCCGCCTCCGCTGCTCGCCGCCGCCGCCGCCGCCACCACCACCAGGCGGGATTTCTGCGTTGGGGGAAAAGAAGCAGCCAATCAGGGTTGGGTTGGGTGGTGGTGGGGCACGTGGGGGTTAATGGGTGTCTGGGTTTGGGTGGTGTGCGGGTCAGCCGGTCAGGCGCGCGGGGTTGAGAGGTTTGCGGGTCGGGCACGCGGGCTTGGGTGGGTTGGATGTTGGGTGTAGAATACTAATCTACACCTAGGGTGTAAAATAGCACATAGGTATATATATATATATTATTGCTAGTGGGAGATTAAAAACTAATTAATTAGGGTTGCTGCTTCATTTCTTCTATAGCTAGCACACTGCTAGTGCGTGCGCACGTGTATGTCCTTTGGATCGTAGCGCAGCGTGCGTTCACATGACAAATAAATTCAGACTGACCGGCCTATATATGCACGCTGTCCTGCATTAGCAAAATACGGTTCAACTATATACGCATGCATGCATATGTCAAGCTATTCGATCGGCGCTCTGAAAAAAAAGAATTTTTTTTAAAAGAATTCTCACGAGACTGAACTTGCTAGAATTCCTTCAAAATCGCCATATAGAAAACCATTCCATAAAATTTATATAGAAAAATTCTTTCAAAAATGTTCGTAGGGAGACTTACCATATTTATTGTCGGGACAGATAAAAAAAGAGGAGAAAAACAAAAAATAAATAAGTGCCCGTAGTGGGCCTTGAAGAACTTGTGCGTGTTTCATTCATCATCCCCCACCCGAGCTTGTGGGCTATATATGTCGAGCCTTCTCTTTCCACGTTGCCACAAACTAATCTAGTAGCCCACAGCCCAAAGACACAAACAGGTTGAAATGCACCACGGCTATAGATTAACACATTAATAAACAAAACTAAAGATTCACGTTCATGCATCAAAACCATATCAAATTAAACTACTAAAACTATACTTAGTATTGATTCACACATTCCAACACCACACATAGAAGAAACATACATACCTCGAGGCATACCAAAGCCAAACTGTTTTTGAAAATTGTATACTAGCATATCTCAAGAGAGAAAAAGTAAAGTATGGATAAAATCTACGTAACAGACTAACATTAGTTGGGTACTATAAGAATGACCAGGCAAATCTGCTGCCATGCTTTCGACAAATTGTCTGTACAACAAAATAATTGTGCGCTGCCTTAAGTACACATTCTTTTTGCTCTATTAAGGAACTCCAATCCCTTTCTTCACGTCATTCAGCACAAATGTGGCATGAATGCGAATGTAAAGAAGCAACTCAGGCAATCACTCTATCGCTCAATGGGGATCAGTAGGTTGGGTCCTGGGTCCTGGGTCCCACTAGTTGAGGCCAGAGACATGAATGTCGCCTCCCACTCCGGCAGGTACAAACTCCACTCGGCACTTCAACAGGCACCAAGAGCGTCCCATCATATATGCTTCTTCCTCCTCGAAAATTATCACAAGAAATGCAAGTACTTGATGCATCTCGATTGACTGACCAGCAACAATGTTATCAGCAGAGCACCCCTGCTGCTGGACGACTGCTTACTGCTCAAAAACCGTCAACCTCCATCATAACCAGTTAACTGTCACTTGTAGGAGTCGATGCGACTGTCCACTGAAACTCGCTTGCATAGGGGCTTCTCTCTGGTTGATGACTGGCTCTGAAAGAATTTATGTTCTCGAGTTACTTGTAGGCTAAAGCAGATTGATACTGCCTTCCTTGAGAATTATTGCGCCACATTATCTCTAGTGCTGCCAATGGGATTTGAGCTGGTGCTGCAGGTGTGATGGTTGAAGCAACTGACAGAAAACAATGGTAGATCGCTGGTGTCCTTCTGTTGGACTTGCATTGTGGCTGGGCACTGATCATGTCGTTCTTGTAAGTGCATCTGTGATAGAACCTGATGTGGTTATAAAATTCATTTATCAACCAGTATCCAAAATTTTGATCATGTTGCTGCTACCAGGATCAAAACCTTTATCTGCGAGCACATGTCTAGCCTCTGAGGATCTGTTGTTGTGCATAGTCTCATATGTCATGAACATCAAGAACTCGAGAAACAGGCACCTATCTGTGTCCTCATTATTAACCTGGGGATCCTTCTCCATTTCCCTTTGTGCCCAGTCAATTATATTTCTAGTATCATCATCAAAAACAAAAGAATCTTCCCTAAGCTTCTCAGCCCACATAAGGGCTCTCTTTCCAAATCCTTGCTTGCAGAAATGAGAAAGGAAAACATTAAGTGTGATAGTGTTTGGTTGAAAAGCCATCTTAATCAGCCTGCCAGTCAGTATCATAGCTCGATTAAGAACATCACTGCAAATGCCATCCATAAATGTATTGTATGTAACTGAATTAGGAGGACAGCCCCTAGTAACAAGCTCATCTAACACCTTCCCTGCTTGGTTCAACATATGGTTGCTGCAGAGGCTATGCATCCAAATATTATATGTGAAAATATCTGGTTCACAACCAGCTGCAAACATCTTATTCATGAAATTCATAGCACCATTCATATCCTGAGACCTGCAATACGCATTGATTATAGTATTGTATGTCACTGTGTCTGGGATTAGACCATTACTGCACATGTCCAATAAAAGGCTGTCCACCATCTTCAAGTTTCCTTGTCTGCACAAACCGTCGATTAGAATGTTTCTTGTGTAAACATCAGGAACAAGGCCACTCTGCCTCATATTCTGCTGTAATTTCAAAGCTTCAGACATATTGCCTGCCCGGCAAAATGCAGATATGATGGAGTTGTAAGTAATATTGTTCGGTTCAAGTCCTCTTGTTGTCATCTCAGCAAATGCCTGATACGCCTCATTCACATAATCTAATCGGCATAGGCCATTGACATATGCTGAGAAGGCAATAAAATCAGGCTGCAGACCAATTTTTTCCATATCATCCCAACATTTCAAAGCACGGACTGCGTCGCCCTCTCTGAAGGATGCGTCCAAGTAGATAGTAACCAAGTAGATAGTAAATGATGTCCTTAGACAGTATCCCTTGCTAACCATGTGTTCTAAAATTAGCTGCGCCTCATCAAGCCTTCCTTGATTGCACAGCCCCATTATCAAGTAATTAAAAGTATGTGTTGACGGCGCCAGCCCTAACTTCTTCATAATTCTGTATAGTTCAAAAGCTACTTCATGGAGTCCCTCCTTGCTATAAGCAGCTATCAATGCATTAAATCCAGCAACACTAACTGGAACACCCTGCTCAATAGCACCGCGCAGAAGTTCCCAGGCATCATCCAACCGGCCATCCCAACAAAGCCTACAGACCAACACATCCAAACTATCAGCCGGCAACTGTGAACCAAATATTTCATGATCATGGATTGACTGGGCAGCATGCCCAAACTTGTACGCTCCAGCAGCAAGGATGTTGAAGGTGCAGGAATCTGGCACTAACCCCCTCACTTTCATCTCCCTATAGGCCGCTCTGGCCTCATCCATCCGTCCGGTCTTTGCATATCCATCGATCAAGACATTGAAGGTTATTGTATTTTCTTTGATCCCTACCTGTGCCATCTCATCGAACAGCCTCCTCGCTTCCACCATCCTCCCCTCATGGCACAGAACATCCACCAGTATGTTATACATCACGACCGTCGGTTCACATCCTGAACTGCACATTTCCTTAAACAGTTTGAAGGCATCCCCTGACCACCCAAACACACAGTGCCCCTTGATGAGGATGTTATAGCTGACAACGTCCGGGATGATACCGAACTTCTTTTCCATGACCCCAAGCAGCCCCGAGCCAGCGCGCAGCATTCCCCTGTGGCACAACCCGAGGATCATGGCGTTGAAGATGGCGAGGCTCGGGCGTGGCCCCCTCGTAGCCATTTCCTCGAACACGTTCCAGGCAGCGCGGACCTCCCCGCTGCAGAATAGAAGGCGCAGCAATGCCGCCAGCGCGGAGAGGCTGGGCGTATTCCCGGAGATGCGGACGCGCGCGAGCACGTGGAGCGCCTCGGCTGCCATGCCCGCGGCGAGGAACGCGTGGAGCGCGGCATACCACAGTCTTGATCGAGCGCTTCCGCTGGTGCTTCCGTAGGAGAAGGATCAGGAAAGGAGGTCCTGGGAGGCGGCAGGGAGGAGCGCCGCGAGGAGGATCGCGGCGAAGGGGCGGAGCGCGGACGCCGACGCAGCGAGGCGGGAGGCGGCGGCGAAGCGAGCAGCGAGTGGGGTGGAGGAGGGGGAGCTAGAGGAGGGTGGGGGGCTGACGGCGTGAAGCGCGAGGTGGCATTGTGGGGAGGTCTTGAGAAGGCGCGCGAGCGCGAGGAGGGTGTCATGGCGGAGCGACGCCGGCAGCGAGAGGACGCGACGGTGGTCGGGATGGAGGAACTGCGCGGTTGGATCGTAGGAGGTGGAGGTGGTCGTCGTGGAGAGGAGGCGGTGGAGGGCGACGAGAAGAGGGTGCGGTGTTTTGGGTTGCCGCGCCGCCGCGGCGAGGAGGCGCATCTAGCGCGGCCGCGGCGGCGGATGGGGGCGACGGAAACGGAAGCAAGTCTGCAGGTGGGAGCACTGGAGCCCACACGTCAGTTACCAAGGCAGCACCAGTCGCACGGATTTCAATAGCCCCAACTTTGAACAAATTCTGACGATTATAATATGTAAAATTTGAAGTAAAGAATATCCAGACATAAATTAAGCGGAATTTTCTCCTGATAGAGAATCCAACTTGCTTCTAAACTGGAGACATCTTAATAAAATTATTACTGTATAGAATATGTAAAATTCAGTGTTTCAGTAGTAGCAGAATGACCAAGCGACCCTGCTGTCAGGATTCAGCAATTCTGAGACATGCATACTAGTCTAATCTCTAAACAAACAAATAAAGCTTCCTCAACAACCCTTTTTCTGTATCATGTACTATCAAACAAAAGGAACTCCAATACCATTCTCCACATCATCCAAGCACAAAAACGTGGCTTGAATATGAATGTAAAGAAGTAAGCAGCAGGGCTGTAATATCTATATGGGGATCTGTCTGTAGGTTGGGTCCCTGTGGTTCAGGCCCGGGATAACAATGTTGCCTCCCAACACTTGACGCTCCAAACTGGCACCAAGCGGCCTCCCAGCATATATAACCTTCTTCCATGAACAGCATCACAAGAAATGGAAGTACTCGATGCATCTGGACTGACCAATCGGCAACAATGTCCTAGGCAGAGCACCCCCGCTGCTGGATGAAATGCTTGCTCCTGAAACACTGTCAACCTCCATCGTAAGCGGACCGTTACTTGTAGGTGACGATGCGGTTGTCCACTGAAACTGGCTTGCATGGGGGCTCCTCTCTGGTTGTTGATTGGCTCTGAAAGAATGTATGTTTGGGGACTGTGGCGTTGCCGAGGATGTCAGGAATGCAGGCTGCTCACTGGCTGTGTGCGGGCTGAAGCAGATTGATACCGCCTTCCTCGACGACGATTGCGCAGCAATATCTCTCGTGCTTCCCATGGGATTTGAGCTGGTGCTGCAGGTGTGATGGTTGAAGTAAGTGACGGAAAACAATGGAGGATCGCTGGTGTCCTTCTGTTGGACTTGCTTTGTGGCAGGGCACTTCATATCGTTCTTGTAGGTGCATCTGTAATAGAATCTGAAAATAGAATTGAATGACATTAACTCAAAACATCACTTCAAAAGGAAAGAGATGAATTATTTGCCAAAATGTGGAACGCAGTCTAAATTCATTTTCTGACAAGCTTACAATAGTTAAATTTAACAGCATTAAGGGCTTGCCCTCCGATCCACTCATAAAATTAGCAAGAGGACATCAGAATGTGACAGCAGGGGACTTCATGTCCTTCTGCATTTCTGCCCACTGATCCTTTTGGACGGTTGAACATCTTTTAAAGACTTGCATTTTTAATGTACCCACTGGTGACTGATCTTGTTCTTTTCTTTTTCTTGAAAGTTCTTAAGAATTTTGGAACTGAACTTTGCATTAAGATGCATTTGCCAAAGGTCTACATCCCTTTAACTCAGTAAGTGGGTAAGTATTTGAAAAATCAAGATCAGTCATGTCCTTTCCCCCTCTGTCAACATTCAGTCTACCTAAATTAGGTGGAACATCATCAATAAACAATCTCACGACCTTTTCTTCTGCTACATACACTGCCTTTTAGAAAAAAGAAATAATTGCTCCCACCTATTAAACATGCTTAATAGGCTAACAAGATATATGGACTCTGCACCACATTCCAATCGCTATCTAAGGAAGTAAAAGAAAGGGTAGCAGGGACTGTCTGCATGCATACTAATAGCAGGAAACTTGATTTGGGACAAGTGTGCTAGACAAATGAAGAAGGAACACTTAGCCTGCTAATGAAGTATTAGATTTCGAACGAGTTGCCAGTGACAGGTAATAAAGGTGGCCAACTTGTGAATTGTATATTCATATAGGAAGCAACATTTTGCAAGTTTTCGTTTGTCTAGTTGAGTTGTCAATTAAGAAAGATATTGCCACTGCAAGGGTTATTTTCCTAGCCCAGTAGTCATTCATAAAGCATTTTTTAATTGATTAATATTTGTTTCCTTTCAACCAGTCAAGGGTAAGGCGACACCTGTCCACCGACAATTCTACTGCAGAGTGGACTAGTAGACAACTGCGCAGTTTGATATGTCCTCCTTCCCCTAATATACAAGCATTAGGCGCACTAACAAGCAATGTGATTTGGGGCAGAAAAAGTATCTGGCCCACAAATTGAACATACAAAGACTATATATTGACCAAAAGCAAGAGATGTTTTTATTTGTGGGCAAATTTAGATTTTATTTTAGGTAATGTAAGAATTGGAGCTTAATTACATGATGAGGTCTGCTAGCTACATTTAAGAAGTAGATAGGAAGCATGTATGAATCTCCTTTATTTATATTACTGGAAGCCACAATAAATCTATTAAAAACCAGGAATATTTCCAGTCAAAACAAAGCAGAGGTGTTCCTAAAATCCAAATATTTCAGGTAATACTCGTCAGTTCACACAGCAACAGGTCCCACAAATTCACTCCAGATCTAGCAATAGCTGAATTGACCATTTGCGACAACTGTATCGTGACAACAGTAACAGAAGTTCTTGCACACAAAGTGGATGCATGCTTGGACTGAAAGAAGAAAAAACGCTTTTTCAGGGAACAAAATGCATGGAAAGGAAATTGAAGGCAGGAGGGATTATGAACCTTGGGAAGTTGGAGTTGGAGAGCTTCTTCTCGCCATACTTCCTCCACTGGTGCCCGTCGTCATACGGAGCGTAAGTGTCCGAGGTCCAAGTGCGCTCATCTTTCCTGATGTTTTTTTTACAGAACAGAAATTGAAGAAAAGGCACCATGAAACTGAAATTCGTGCAAATTTCGCAGCAGGGGAAACTTGAGGAAGCTGCGCTTCTGCGTACCTGATCCTTTGCTGCTGGGTTCTGGCAGCCCTGTGGGATGATCCCAAGTCGCTGAGATAGGTAGGAACAGAATCCAGAGCCATGGCAAGAATGGTGAAGGAGAGAAGCGGAGGGAGGCCTCTGAACGAACTGATGAAGAGGGAGGGAGAGAGGAGGCGTTTCTTGAATTGGGGAACTCGGCGGCCTGCGCTGGGAGACTCTGACCACCTTTATTTATAGCATTAAACAACGACGGTGCAGGAGCATTCTTCAACGTTAACACGCGTCGTTGCCTCTGGAACTCCCCCTAATGGCGCTGCACCTTCTTTTCGTGCATTTTTGTTTCTTCTCCGTGGTAGAACTTCTTTTCCAGCGTATTCCTACCAATTACAATTTACAAACACTAATATCCTTTTGCAGCGCTGCAAATAAGAATCTG